>NW_021319181.1:209909-234203 GCF_001605985.2 Dendrobium catenatum
ATCATAAGCCATAGATCCGCAACAATCCATGCTTCCTCTGTTTTTATGTTTGCTCCCATTATTATTTTTCTTTGTTTTAGCCTCTCCTCCTCCTTTGATAAATCTTCTATTTTTTGAAGTGGACGTGTATCCAAGGGCCATATTCAGATTTGTTCACCACATTTTTTACTTCAGTTTCAGCTTTTTGAAACTCCCCTACAACAATTTTTGAATTCTTCTCCAACTGATCCTTGATCCCGTGAACAACCTTATCAAGACATTCCCTCACATCATGTCCAATGAACCACAATGATAGCAGAGTGCATGAATCTTCTCGTATTCAACACGCTGGAAGAATCTACCAGCTTGTCCATCATCCAAACCCCATTCGACAGTTTCTTCTCCAAGTCGATCTTGACACAAATACAGGCAAATTCTCTCTTTCCCCATCTAAAAGTATTTCCATCCAAGAACATAGGCATTCCAAATCATGAAGCAATCCTTGCCAAATTATCTTCATCACAGCAGTAAAGCGGTAGACAAGGGAGTCTGATCTAAACAGGAGCCGAAATTCCTTTGAATGAATATGGATCAAAGGCTGGAGACCACCTGTCCATCCCGACAATGTTCCCATTAACATACTACGGTCCCATGTTTAATACTTCTTCCACCACCTCATTTGTTTGGAATGAGCAAAGAATCCAATTCATACCAATTGAAGTCATATGGAATCCACCAAACTTACTCCATTGTCTTCTCAGTTCCATGCTACAGACAAAGAAAGGTATATTGTTACCAAGAACCTTAATAATAATAGAATGCTTCAAAACTTCAGAATTTTTTGATTCCTTCTCTCAATTAAGCTTAATCGCAATCCCATATTCAGATAATTCAACTTTTCCTGAATCAAACGCAATCTTAATGTGCTTAAGCTTCGACCAAGCTCCGTCAATCACACCATTGTTATTTTGTTCATTAACATCCTGTAATTTGTTCCCTAGAATTTCTTCATTCACCTTATCCTTTTCAAAAGCATTTCCTTCACCATTACCCTTTTGATTTCCCAGAATTTCTTCATCTGTAGAATCAATTGGGTCATGATTGGCCCTGATCAACCCAGAAAATCCTTTAACCTTCAAGATCAGTTCTTCCTTCCCACATGAATCAAGAAAACCTGAATTTGTTGTATCGACACAATTTCTTGCAATCGGATTACAATGAGAATCCAAAATATCCTTCAGAATCTTCTTACCTTTGCCTTCTACCAAAACAGGACGAATTGGCAAGTTCGCCCCCTCTTTAATCACCACACCATTCCTCCCTTTGTTACCATTGTGGAGAATACCAGAGGGCCGCGGGACGTCCATATCATCGGCAAAAATCACAGAAGAACTCCCGGCGACGGCGCCACCGGCCGCGAGAAAGAAGCGCTGGGAGACAAAATTTGAAATCTCTCTCTAGGAAAACCACTTTTTTTTTGGTTGAAAATAAAGTTTAGATATGATAAATGTGGCTTTGCTAAGACCATTAATTATGTTTAAGTAGGGCTGTAAAGTCGTTGAGTATTTGACTAATTGATCTAAGTTTTTTTTGTTTTAAGTAGGGCTGCAGTTCTTGAATGTCTCTATTGATATTCAGAGCACTTCTATCTTTTATCTAAAATGGGAGGGTGAGCTCTATCCAAAATTTAAGAGAGTTATTATATGGCTTACTTTCAGGATTTTGTTAAAATTTCCTGGTATAAATATATTCAGCATAAACGGTATGTCTTGAGGTATTCCTATTATACTTGGATGGCTATATTATATAGACTTAAAAATTTTGATATTCTTTCAAATAGAAATGTTTATATTCCTCCTGTTTGTGTTTTGTGCAATTCTGAGTTAGAATCTCATAATCATTTTTTTTATTGTAATTTCTCTTTTTCCATTATTTCTTCTTTATTTCCTAGTTTTTAGCATTTTTTTTCTTAAACCTAACCTTATTCAAGTTTTTGATTTTATTACAGATCTTAATATTTCTTGTAATATTAAATATTATTATTTTTTAACTACTTGTTGATATCTTTATTTCATTTGATGTGAAAGAAATGATAAGAGGTTTTCTAGGATTTGTAAAGATCCAGATTCTGTTTCTAGTCTTATTATTATTAACTAATAATTTATCTTAATGAGAAAATTAGTTATAATTAACTTGAATTTATAATCAATTTAAAATTAATTATAACTTACTTAAATTAATTATAATTAATTAAAAGTTAATTATAATTAATGGAATTAGTTATAATGAACTAAAATTAAACCTGATTAATTGTAATTAACTATTGTTAGCAAAAATTAATTACAATTAATCATAATTATTTTTAAACAAGTCGATTGGATACATTATTTAGGCAAGAATTGAGCACGATTAGCATATGACTAGAAATAGGATTTATTATAAATTCTATTGAATATATGACTTAGAAGCTCTTTAATCCCACAGTGAGATAAATCCACTATTTCCCCCTTTTTTCTTTAGAGTTCGACCTGCTTAAGGGATTTGGCTGAAGAAGCGAACAAAGGGGAGAAATTACCTTCACAACAAGAAAGTTCCCCCTAGCTACTTCCACTCAAAATGTGTTGAATCTCAATATTATAAGGAAGAAACATCATCAAAGGAACGAAGTTGACCAACAATGGAGGTCTTCATCTAGGGCAGAGAGGTCTAAGGGTTCGGGATTTGTTGGCTCCTACTCGCGGAATGGAGGGAGGAGTTTAGTTTCTTAGGGTTTGGCTAGGAGTAGGTTGATAAGAGGAGGTTCGTCCATATAGGGTTCAAGGTCAGTCTCTCTCTCTCTCTCTTGTAGAAATAGAGAGTTCAGGCGAAGCTAGGGTAGAGGGGTCATCTATGGGAGATGGAGTCAAGAGTTCGTAGGGTCTGTAGATGAGTTGTGGAAGGCTTGAAGGCCTCAGGATGGAGATATGAGAAGAGGAGAAATAGCCGAAGGTTTGTAGGGGTCTTGCAAACAAGAGGAGAAGTAGGGATGGAGGCTTCGAAAGGCTTGCAAGTGGGAAGGGAGATTGGAAATCAGCATCTTCATTTCTCCCTCATTCTAACAACGTGAACTACGGTATACTCGAGATGAGTTACGTGTGCTCATCCCTATAGATGATTTACATAGTAATGAGTATTGTGGCGGTGGTGGGCACGACTCTAGTGATAGAGTACTTCATACTCAGATCCCTAGGGTGTTACTTCATATCTTGAAGATAGTAGGTAGCATCATTACCTTAAGCTCTTTTTTTATACTACTATTTTATTGGTTTTCAATATTTTTATAGCTGTTCAATATCTATGTTTACCATCATTATATATAAATATATTATTTCAGTGGATACTAATGATATCGTTTGAGATTTATTTGAATTTTTTAGATTCATCTACTCATGGAACTTTGTTGTATCTGATACTGACTGTTTTGTTCCCAAATTATACTTTTTTTACTGATGGCATATTTTGTTTATTAAGGATCTTCCATTCTTCCCTCCTTTAATTGCATTTTGACAAGAAGTTTTAAATATCTATTTGAGGATCTTGACACAAGGTGTGTTTTTGACCCAAATAAATATTTAAAATGCCCCCAATCTTTAGAGACACTTGTAAACATCATTCATGATATTTCTTGGTGGGAGAAATTGTGTCTCACCACGCAGATTTGATTTTCTCCTAATTTTTCCATTTTGAATCATAATACTACATTGAAAATAAAGTACAGTCTCGAAGAGCCGACACAATATTCTACAATGGATTCAATAACAGAATAGGATTTTGAAAATTGGTATTTCTATAATCAAACATAGTTCAAAGAATAACATATCACCTCAGAAGATGAACATGAAATTCTATAGAATATGTTTAAGGATAGAAAATATATTTTTTTTAAAAAAAGTTTTATTCATTCTTATTTAGATATGGCAAGAAATATTGTATCATCTTAAAAGACGAACTAACATTCTTTAAGATATCCAAAAGCGAGAATGATTTTATAAAATTATTATTCTAAAGTTGAATATAACAAGTATAATATTATTATTATCTGAAAAGTTAATAATAACATTCTACAAGTCTATTCCAAAATTAGAAATGAAGTTTTAAAAATATCTACGTTCCCAAAGATTCTTCCCTGTTTCATATGAATAAAATTAAGGTTATTTTAGCTCTGGGTGTTCAAATCCCTATAGGAGCAAGTCCTATAGTTAATTACATCCTAGGAGGAGTGCTCCTAAGAAAACTTCTCGATTAAAGCAGTGATTTCATACCCTTTTGAGTACAAAGTAAAAGACAGGAACAAAGTAGAGAATTTTTCAAGGTGAAAGCTCGAATGTGACATTTATTAGCGAATCAAAGAAGGAAAATAGAGGCGTCGAATTCTAGAAGCTCAGAGACGACCTCAGCCTACCCTATATTGGGCTTTACATTTTAAGAGAAAATTTTATGTTTCAAGTTGACATTTTATTAGAAATTTAGGATTATATTCCCGAGAGGGCGAGGACTTAAGATCTAAAAAGAATCTGCCTCAGAACCTTAAATCTAATTTGGGTACTATAAAATAGTAACCCGAACCTAACTAATGAATTGCAAATCTGGACTTACCCGGCCTGGATTGGGAGCCAGCTAACCACCTAAGCGTTTTAAACCATGTATCCAGTCTCTCTATTGAAAGATAGGTAGGGATGTTGTTTAGTTTTAAGAATTAAGGGCCGACATCATAAGACAGATCCTAATTTGGCCCCTTGACTTATGTAGGTGAAAATGTCTAGAATGCAATTAATATTTTATGACTCTTTTAATTTGTATCTAATGCCAATGCATGCTAATTGACCGAATGCATAAAATGATAATGAAGCAGTTTAAAAATTCAGGCTTAGAAAATAAATTTTTCCCTAAGAGATTCAACAAACTTCCCCCTTGACAGAACGACCCTCATAGTCAGGTGTCTGCCAGAGAACCCGAGGCGGGGAGGTGCCTGAACAAGGAGAGAACAGTATAAATATGCTTATGGACTCTCGACGGTCCCGAGCTTACTTCTAGATCTTAGAGTACTATGTGAGCCTAAAAATTTTATAGATGCAAGTTCAAAATAGAATTATTAACGATTACCCTTACGAAAACAAATCTCTCCGATTCGAATCCAGCTAAAACAAAACACGACATGCAAGGGCCCTAAAAAAAGCTACTGCACAAACAATTGAAAACAAACAAATTTAAAAATAATCCAAATTATAATATCCAATGTCCAATTCCATATTACACCCAGAATTTGCAAAAAAACTTAAAAGTGCCGGGCACCACTGACCAACAAACCCGGATTCTTAATACTAAGAATGACGCAAGTGATTTTTGAATGGATATACATGTTCCTTGAATCTTTATTTTCTTCATCTTCTTTTTTCAATCTCTCGTTCTACTCTTTTCTTCTTCTACGAGCTTCTCGGTCCGTTCGGGTTCTGGATATCCAAATGAAAAGAAAACCCATCCCTAAGAGGGATATTTCTTTTCTATTTGGATACTTCGAATCATCCTGTAATTTGGTTTCCAAATAAAAGAAATAATCCTTTAAAGTATATTCTCCTTTCTTAGATTCCAATTGAACGTTGACTATCCCATTTTCAATAATCACTTTCACTTTTGACCTCTTGATATAATTATATTACATTATACATTTCATTTCGAAAGAAAATAGGAAAAGGTAAATCTATCCACCTGCAGGGTTATCCTAAGCAATTCTAGAATAAAAAAATCATCCCACGCAGTTAATATATATATATGCAATTGATTTAAATTTATTAAGCCACACTTGGCACACAACCTTTTTATTTTGGGGGCTAAGCAACTGGAGTACCTGTAGCCATTTATATAAATATCTTTTATCAATTAGCCCCTTTTCAGCCCTGCACGGTGTGCCAAGCAGAAAATCTTCTGTAACAACTCAGATCGCTCTAACCTAATGGTAATCTAATCGTCAATCAAATCATAACACACAGAGATGCAGTTAAAGAGTAATAAACACAACAGCAACATAATTTGTACAACCAGCATTGCAATGAAACCTCAAGAAAAAAGCCCAGATCAGCACAAAGCAGTAGAAATAAACCCGGTGTGGCCTAACCTAAACATTAGAGTCGGTGGCTAGCAAAACAAATCTAAATGGTGTTGCAATAGGTTGATATTGGTTTTATATGCCTAGTGTTTAAATTTTGGCTTAAAGGTTTTTCTGATTGAATTGAATTTAATTTAAAAATATTTACTAATAACTTAAGATGAGGGTGTCACTAAGTTTTCTATGTATATTGTTCTATATTATATGTGCATGACATTCCTAAAGTCTAGATTTTCTAAGATCAGTCCTTAATATATGTCACTTAAGTTCACTTACTGTCATATAGAGAGAAATTTATTGTTATTTACAAAACCTTAGGACATTGAGCCATGTTATAAAAGGGTTAACGATCTTAAAAGAAAATAAAAAGGGGTGGGTAAACCTAAAAAATTGAAGTTACTACCAAGGACCTAAAGAATGTTCACGCACCACCCACATCAAGCGGTCCTAAAGGTTTTCTAAGATTTAGAAATACTCACAGTCACCGGGGCTACGACCTCACGGTGGTTCCGCCCGTAGCACCTCTAACCCAGTTGAATAGAGGCGACTGACGATACATTTAGCTCCTTGACCATTTGTTTCCCTCGCACCTACCGTTCATCGTAGTTCCACGCCAATAAAGAAAAGGAAAATAGGTAAATAGATTAGAAAACACTTTTAATTAAATAAAATAAAATAATTGAAATTCACTGAAAATAGAAGACGTACCTTTCTTCGGGCCTTGAACACCGGAGTTGATGTTCTTCTCGAACTTTTCACTTTTGGATAAGCATATTATATCTTTCTAATATTTACCCCCGAGTCACCAAGAAAAGGGAAAAAAGGAAGAGAGATGAAGAAGAGAGGATAGAGATAAATTTTCTTTTTTAACATTTTCATTTTTATTCTCTAGTTTAAACCCAACTAACTCACCTCCTTTAACACTTACCCTTTCTCACCCTCTCGAAATACTTCAACTTTTATAACCACACATATAAAACACCATTCAATACATTGTATTACCTCACTTTTCATAACAGCTCAACCTTTTAACAAACAATACGTTAAAATGACAATTTGACATATTAACATTTTATTTTCACAATCTAACAATTATTTTTCACCTTTCTCACATTTCATCTTTTAAACATACACCTTTCACTCTAAAAAAAATTCACAAACTTTACTTTTCAAAAAAACCAACATAACTTTTACCCTTCAAATCTCCACAATTTCTCTCTCAAAACAATATACAAATTTCCACCACAATTTCCATATTTAAAGCATTTTCACACTAATATTTTATCTTTTCAAAAAAAACATTTTTTTTTTCTCAACGATTCAAGTTTCATTTTCACCATTCAAAGACACACACTAAAACTTTTCATTTCAAGCAAAACACTTTCATTTCCAAAATTTTCTAAAAGATACATACACTATCTTCAAACTCACATATATTTTAGAAAAAGCAATTTTATTTTCATTTATTAATCATTCGATGTATGTTTATTATTGTTATACATAAATAGTATATCTAAACACTTTAATCTGATAATAATTTCAAAACCAAAAATAATGAAGCAAATATTCAAATATGCATACAACCCTTTAAATAAATTCAAAACTCTACTGTTAAGCCAATTAATCCTATTCTTTTATAAAAATTACAATTTAAACATAGCTATAAGAAATAAACTAATTGCTGATATCATATGAGATGATTCACAATCTATAGGCAATAATTTCAGTTTGCATGATTCTGACTCAATTCTCTGAAATACCACAATTAGTTTATGAATCTAAAGAAGAAACGATTGCATATAAACTGACAAAAATAATTTAACTGAGAAAATTATTATAAAAATAGAATATAAAATATATATATAATATAATATATATAACTATATAATATTTAATAATATTATTATATATATATATATACACTATAATTATACATCACATGAATATATAACTCTATATAACTTATTCAACGAGTATTATAGTTGTGAGGAATCAGGAACTAAATTTACATAAGAAAAATTCATTTCTTTCTTCTTTTTATAAGAAGAGTATTTAGATTGTTAATATAAAAATCATTTCACAGTAAATGACTTAGAATGCAAATTTAAATATATATTAAAAAATAAATTTATCAAGAGCAAATACTAAATATAGAAGATATGTAATAGCAAGTTTGCAGTAGAAGGATATCAACACATCCCCATGAAACAAAAAATGGTTTTGTCTTAGGTATTATCTTGGACCCAATTACGCTATACACCTTCGAGTCATCTCGAATTGGACCAAAAATCCGAAATCCCCGCTGACCCGAATGTGATTACCCCTTTAATTTCAGCTGCTAACATTCTATACGTTCATAACACATTGCCTTAGCCCAATCAAATAATTAAAAAAATAAAATAATTCAGAAAATTGTACTATGTCTTATAATGATGAAGGTGGAGTTTTCAAAGTTCCTGTATGGGAGTGGGCATTTTAATGACTAATTAAAACTGATATATATATAATTCTTTCAAAGAATTCAAGTAAAAAAAAAACATTAGTATAATCTACACAGTCAAACGTTATGGTTAATGGCCTAGCAATTAGAACGGGCGAATGCAGAAGGAAGAGGCCTCAGGATTCTTCCTGGAGCTTTTGCGGAGCAGAGAGAAAGACGACGGAGATTTGCAATTGCAAAGGGACGAATCCGTTCTAGGCTTAGATTTTTTTTCTCTGAGGACGACGGGGCCTAAGAGCTTTGCCTCGTATGGAAGTGAGGAAGAAGGAAATGTGGTAGAGAGTTCGTTGAAACTGCTCTAGGTAGTCGGCTTGAGTTTTTTTTTTTTTTTTGGGAGAGATGGTTTGCGAAAATGAGTTGGGAGAGAGAGCAGTTCGTGGGCTTTTCATGCTGTGTGGTCACGGATCGTGGCTGAGTTGTTGCTTTTTTTTTTTTTTTGTGGGGGAATATTTTGGAATTGTATGCAAGGTTCAAACCGGACCGGACCGCTCGGTTTGCAGATCCGGTCGGAACCGTGAACCGGCGGTCCGGCCGTTCAACCGGTTGGAACCGTGAACGCAGGCCCGCCGTTACCGGTCTGGCTAAAAACCGCTTTCGACGAGAACCGATTTGGACCGTCCGAACGCCGATTCGACCGCCAAACCGGTGAACCTGGACCCGTTATTAACCGGCCGGTTTTGAAAATTACGGATTTTGAGCCGTTTGATAATCAGATTGGCAGAGATATGCAAGGTTAATAAAAAGAAAAACGAGGGGAAAACCCTATCATCGTTCATTTCCCAGTTCGCTGCTCCGAGCGTGAGGCGAGTCGCGACTCTTTCCTCCCTCCAGCCTGTCGCGACGCCGTCGGCATTCTTGCCATTTGCCCGAAGCGGATTTGCGACTGAGCATCACTTTGCTTGGTCAAGATCTCCTCTCAAACCCATTGTTAAGTTTCAATTTCTCCTCATTGCCATTCGATATGGTCGGCACATGAATTTTTCCGCTTTACTTTGGTTTAAAGAATAATTTTTGCCTAACGATTTTCTCAATTTTCAACCGAGCATTAATCGGCTTGTCTAATTACTGTCTCAAACTGATCAACAATACAAACCTATCTACCGCGATTTTCATCGTGAGTTTAAGCGGCCATGATTCTATCTTCCATCAACTGAAAAACTGTCACATGTAAGAGGCAGAGAAAGAGAGTTGATCTCTTCAGTTGTTGTAGACGCCAGCACCAATGCAAAATCACTCAGTCAACTACACTCTTTCCTTCTCCGCTGTGCGCTGTCATTATGGAGAATTTCCATTTAGTTTTGGCTCTCTGTATATATGTTAAGGTATATATATGTTAGTTAAATGAAAAATTCATTAAAATATATCCCTCTTAATTGTATCTCCATCTTTAATATGATGTAAAGCTATCAATTCATTTAGCATTCCTCATTTAGGCTTCATTTGGATTTTGAAATCAAATTGAAAATTCCTCTTTATTAGGATTTAAGGATTTAGGAATTGTATGACACTTGAGTGATGTGACTAGGATATTTTATTTGATTCCTTTTAAATCCAAACATCCATTTTCGGGCGAGATGAAAAAAAATGACCCCTAAATGGTTATTTTCTTATTTTTGGTTAAGCTAACTGGAGATGAGATAATGGGTATGTTTTTCATGTTGCTTTCCTTTATTTTTTTGATTTTATTTATTTAGCTATTGAAAAACAACAGTTACTCTAAAATGGTATCCACAAACAACTTCGGCTCCAAAGTGTGCGTGAGTAAGCTATCGATATAGCTTGGTAGTCATTGTACGGAAAGTAAGACCAGATGGAAAAAAAACAATTTAAGATCCTCCATTGTGATACTTATAAAGGAGAGGAATTAACAAGGATTAAACAACATTTACAGGAATCAAGGTAACATGCTTCGTGCAAGAAATCCCACATGACGTCTTACCAGATGCAAGAAAATTTGAATGAAATAGGGAAGAAAAAAACAACAAGCCCTAAGAGATAATGCAGAACACAACTGTGTTTGTGCATGAAAATATGGAAGAGAAAGGCTTCGTTCATACTTCCAAATCACAATCCTCTGATGCACACCATGAAGCACTAATAGAAGAGAGGAAGCTAATAACATAGACAACTTTTTTGCACCCCAAGAACATAGGGCAGTTCTCAGGCCATCATTGAAAGTGTAATGGCACCAAAGAAGCCATTCACCGTGCTGATTAGCATATGCACGGTGGTTTTATGATAGTATGCATTTCCATTGAATCCATAAACTCTATTATTGTACAAAAGGCAAATTGATGTATAGCTGCCAATTGGAACCTGGATACCAAATTGCCTTCATACTACATAATTGAGAGTTAATCTGCTACGAGATGTTAAAAGGAATGCACGTTGTTGATTTGATGCATTACAAACGATCTGGGTCAGAAACTAGGTTGCACACTAATGCTGTGCTGTGACAGATAACAGGAAATAAGAACCTTGAAATAATTTTACTGTTGACTGTCAAGTTGCGTGTAGGACTTTTTTAACATTGTAGATTGCTTTTGATATCACCGAAGAGCCAAGACATTATGTTCATTATTTTGTTTGAAGTGTTGATATGGATAGGTAAACCATAATGTTGTGCAGCTTGTGACAGATAATGCTGCAAATTACAAGAAGCGGGAACTTACTACATGAAAGATTTGAACATATTTGGTCTCATGCTCTGCTCATTGTTTAAATCCTCATTCTTAAAGGAATTGGAAATAATGTCTCCATATTCAGATCTACACAAAGAGCATACAAAAGTTACCTTTTGGTAATAACATGTTTTTTTTTAGCATGGCCTAATTTGAAAAAGAGATGGTTTGAAAAAATTATTTAGCCTGAGCAACTTAGATTCGCTACAACATTCATCACTCTTGAAAAGCATGTCTGGATCAACAAGCTCGACTTAACAGCTTGCATAACAAGTAAAGTTTTCTTTATTTAAATATATCCAAAACAGCTAAAGGGAAAGAGTATCAGCTATCGATTTTGGATAATAAGTTTATGAATGACTGTTTGCTAACTTTCCAAATTATCTTGAGGCCCTTTAATTTCGGTTATTGAAATGTAACGATTCTGATGAGAAACCATCTCTGGGCTCTTTATGATGGCATGTACAAGGCAAGAAAAGCTTATTAAGTTAATGTTTAGAAATGTCAAAAATGTAAACCTTACACAAGTATTATAAGAGGAAGATGGGATTAGACAGTTAAAGGAAAGGCATACATTGTGCAGCTTATTTTCTTTAATCCCACATTTTCAGTATGAATAAAGAAATTTGTTCCAGAAACTGAAGTAATGCAGTTTATTGAGTCATTGGAATAAGGATATCGTCCTAAATCAACACACAATGATATTAGGCTGTTTGTGACAGTTTGGAGAAGTTTGGCAAACATTCACAACAATGGCCAAGAAATGCGCCTGTAAGTGAAATAAATATTTTAATATGTATTCGATATTTCTTGATTCATGCATATAAAACATTAACTATCTATTGTATATATTGTAGATGAATGGTGAGAAGATGCGGATCAAGTGCCACCAAACTTACAGAAATAGCAGTGTAGAATTCTTAGCACAACTCTTCTTTCTTCTAGGAGTGAAAAGAATGAGTGTATTGAAACAATTCATACAAAGAGAAGAAATCATTTAGAGCATCAAAGGCTTAATGATCTTGGTATTTGTTCGATTTACAACCTTAATTTAGGCATAGGTATGACTATATGCTTGTTGTGTGACATCCATTTCTTTTGCTTTGTTATTGCAAACTTATTTAATATTTTAATTATATATTTAGATCTTCAACAAAAAAAAGAATTATGATCTTTGATTATACTAGCATAGAGTTGGATTTTGGGTGCTTGAGAAGACCTGTTTCAAGCTTGTCTTTGGAGAATTAAGGACTGAATTTATACAGTGTCATCCTATTGCTGAAGAACTTAAAACTAGTTTACTAAAGAAACCTCAAAAGTAATGCTTTAATTTTAGTTAAAGTTATATACTTATATCATTTGATAATTAAAAGAGAATGCTAAAATATTTTTTATTTCTATCATGAGATGAAGAGTCCTAGATGATGTGGGAAATGACCAATGAATTACTTGGCAATGAGGATAATGATGTGCTATTTGAGGAAATGTTTAGCCAAATAAAGCAGGATTTAGAGATATTAACTTTTTGATCTTCAAATCTTAGAGACGATGATTTCATAAATTTTTCTTTTTGTGAATTAATTAAGAGAAAACATCTAACTTATATATGATTATGAATCGTTTTTCTTTTTCTTTCACGATGCACCCATTTATTGAAATTTTTGTGTCTTGCATAATCAATGTTGATGAATTTCCTGTTTAATATCTTTAAGATAATTAAATCTTTTTATTGATTTTAAAGATATGCTTCTGGGCAAAACCAAGCAACACTACAAAAACATCCAAATCGTTATTACAGAAATTCCTCTTTAAAACCCAACACTTGACAAAAGTATGCATTCAAAAGTTCTTATTGATAGTTCATTTTAATATTTAACTTATTATGAAATATTTGTTTATATTTTATCTTATTTTATTGACTTATTTAAATGTCACATTTTATATTGTGTGTTATTTTTTATTTTTATAAATTTAATGATGCACATACTTTATGTTATTTGATGAGTTGAATATAAAAGAAATGTTGCTAGAGTGAAGTTATTACGAGAAAATGTCTAACACATTTTTATAAAAATTTTATAATATTAATATATATTATTATTACGTCATCCGTTTCGACCCCTGGTTTCCGACCGGCGAACCGATCGAACCGCTTAACCCTCTGCCTTCTTCGGTTCCTATCCGGTCCGGTTTCAAAACTTGATTTATTGTGTGAATGAAAATGGGCAGAATGGGTTGTGCGATTTCGGTTCTGGCTTTGTGTGTGAATGTGAGAGTTACGGAAAGAGATGGAGTTTTTGTGTTCTGTGTTGAATGAGAGATTTTGAACTGACGAGAGAGATGGGGTCGGTTTTTCTGTGTGTCGGAGCAAATAAAGGGTAGTGGGTTTTGTATGAATGAGCAATGGGAGTTTTGTGGAAAGCTTTGAATCGGCGCAATTAATTTACAAAATTATTTCTTATTCAAAATCAACAATTAGATTAAAAAGTATTTAAGGGTTGATTTTGAGACAATATATATTAAATTGATAAAAAAAAATTAAGATCAATTAAATGAGTCAATTACATGATTAATGATGAATGAAACTTGATTGGAGTTATTTGAGTTGAATTTAAATTGGATTGAATGATTTTGATTCGAAAATGTAAGTTCAGTCGATGCTACGTCAGTGCGGTATCCAACCTAAGAGAAATCCTATGGGAGCGACATACACTAGGTTAGGTAAGACCTAGATGCCTAAAATGAACTCGAGAAAAATTGACCTCGAAAATAGGTCAACATTCTTTCTGTAGAGTCTTGAGATTTTGTTTCTTCTGTGCTGTGCTTTGTGTTGCGAATATTGGTAGAGAATTACCTAACATGTCTTTACTGACTTATTAGGTAGTTTTTTTTACCTTCGACCCTATGCTTCTTACTTTGATGGGATTGATGAAGGAGCAGTGCGGACAACCTAAACCATTTAGGTTTATACTAGGTTAGTGGCAAAAAGTTATCAGTGTAGAGCTTTGTGCATAACATACTTATTGATGATGAAATCCTCTTAGTTTAACATTAGGTTATATATGAACTGTAGGATATTTTCTTTGATTCTTTGCTTTGTGCTTTGATGGACTTGATGAAAAAAAGTTCCTTTGATCCTTTCTTGTGCTTTACAAAATTATTGAATGATTTACAGGTTTTGAATTCAATTGATATTACCAAATATGGGTTGTATCTTGATCCTTAATCACTTGAGGAGACTTTAATCTGAGTCACTTGAGTTCATCATATTAGGAGAGCTAAGATTTGATAGCTCTATGTCCTCTAGTTGTTGAGATGGGGGTTCCTCTACTATGGCCTTTCTTATGGCGTATTGAGTTTGTTAAGAGAGTTGCTATTTGCAAGTTTTACATTCTTGCAACTTGTATAGTTTTGATGATTTCAAATATTATTATTTTATGTATAGTAATCTGCTAACACTTTTTTGAAAGAGTTGTTTTTGCTTTTGTGTGTACTTACATTTCAAGAAAATCAAACTCCAGACTACAAAGATTTTAAATCAATTTCAGCATGAGATACTCTGTGTATTTAAAAACTTGTTATTTTTTCTTTAAATTAAATTTGAGAGGGAGTGATTGTAATTGAGTGAATACACACACACACACTTTAGGAGATCTTGAGAAATTTGTACTGATCGTACGGGACGAACATAGTTCGTAAGGGACGATCAAGTCAGTTATCTCCTCATAAGAGTAATGGAACGAAAAGGAATTGAAGAAAATTTTTCTAATTCCTGATCGTCCAGGACGAAGTGTATTCATCCCAGGATGAAATGTTCTCTGGAAAATTTTCGTTCAAAAATAAAGTATTTTTGTTCTAGGACGAGTTGCTCTCTGGAGCATTTTCGTCCAAGACGAAGTGTATTCATCCCGGGATGATTTTCTCTCTGGAAAAATTTTGTCCTGACGAACCCATAATTCATCCCAGGATGAAGTGAACTGACTCTGAAAAATTATGTGACGTTCTGCAGTTTTTGGGAACCGACCTATGGAATAACCGTTCGTACCGGACAAACCTAGTTCATGCGGGACAATGGGTGTATACGAAGTTATTTCGTACCCATATACATTAGGTTCATTCTAATGCACTTAAGTAAAATCATCCAGGATGATCCACGATCATACGGGACGATCCAATTCGTATTGACTTGAAAATTTGTAGTTTTTGGATGGTTTTTGTGTCTTTCCTATAAATAGTCCAAACTAAACTGCCACATAATCTTTTTGCCTACTGATCTTTGTGCCTATTGAAAGAAGAGTCAAGGAGATTTCATTCCATTGGAGCGTGAAGGTTTCACTTGGTGTTCAAAGATAAAGAATCTTTACTTGTGATTTGGGTTTACTTCACTCTTTTTTTTCTTCCTTCTAGATTTCTTGTGAGAAGATCTGTCAAGGAGATCCAGTTCTCTGTCGACACTTGGAGAGTATAAACAATCAAAGGGTTCTCTGCCCACACTTGGAGATTGTGAACAGCCGAAGGGTTCTCTGCCCACACTTGGAGAGTGTGAAAGGATGAAGGGTTCTCTGCCCACACTAGGAGAGTGTGAAAGGATGAAGGATTCTCTGTCCACACTTGGATAGTGTGAAAGGATGAAGGGTTCTGTGCCCACACTAGGAGAGTTTGAAAGGACGAAGGGTTCTCTGCCAACACTGAGGATAGTGTAAAAGAATGGTGGTTCTCTACCGCTCCGGGTAGTGGTGGAAAGAGTGTTTATAAAGGATTCTCCGCCTTGCTGTGGGTATAAAAGGAGAGTCACTATTGGTATTAGTGGAATACTCAAAGGGTGCCTCCGGGGAGTGGATGTAGGTCTGGTTTTGACCGAACCACTATAAACCTCATGTCTTTATTTTTTCGCTGCCTTTTTTTTGTGTTTTTAATTTTAAAACTGTGGTTGAAAAAATGTTTTCTACAAAACTCATTAAAATTTACTTTTCAATTTAAAAATAAAAAAGAGGGATTAATTTTTAATTAAAGAGTGATTAATTTTTTAAAATGCCAATTCACCCCCCCCTCTTGGCTAGCCGCTGAGACATAAGCTTAGGTTTAACAACCTAATTCATAGTGATCAAATTTCAATAGAGTAGATGGAGCTGCTAGCTATCCAGCTATATTTAGGTTTGTTAGATTTGACCTCTTATACCCATTCAAGCTTTTAGATTTGAGCTATGGGAAATGTGCTTCCTCATATTGATTTTACTGAAGTTGATAGAATTGAAGTCATCCTTCATAGTTGAAGACTTAAAGTCTACGAGCATTCAGTAGTAATTTGTGACTCATTGTTCGCACTAGATCTTTGATTCTTAAGTCAATTAGGAGAATTTAGTGGGCTGCAGTTGCTTGAACTTGTCGAGTTAAATTAGCCATTCTACTTCAACCTTTCTTATGACGTGTTGAGTAGATGGAGCTGCTAGTAATCCTACCATGTCTGGACATATTGGATCCAGCTTTTACACCCATTTAAATCTTAAGCATTGGGCTGTTCAAGGACTTCAAATTGTTTCAGCCAAATTTGTTGGAGTATATAGTCACAAAAGTCTCTTTCGTGACCTTTAAATCTTTGTACATTAGAGAAGCTGGTGTTCGAACTTTCAAAAGATCACCTGTATATACTTTAGAAAGAATTTATTATATTCTTTTGCATAAAAGAATTTTTATATTGATACTTTAAATATTTATTTAGGGACTTCAGCATGGAGTGCGATGTTGATTCGAATAAATATTTAAAATGCCCCTATCTCACATGGATCTTTTAGGATTGAATAAATTTAGAATTATGAGATTTCAAATATTTATTTGGGGATCTTAGTGTATAGTATGATGCTAACCCAAATACATATTTAAAATGCCTATGTATTGTAGGGATATTTTTGATAGGCTTTATATTTCGATATTTTAAATATTTATTTGGGAATTTTGGCAAGCGTCGCAATATCGACCCAAATAAATATTTAAAATGCCCCCAGTCTTATGGGAAATTTAGAAATGCATTCTTGTGACTCAAGATAATCTTAAAATAAAAGATGTACTTATATTAGAGAATGTATATAGAGTACGCGATAGTTTAACACATTCATTCTTATGTATAGTATGTCTTCATGTATCGATTGTTTATTTATGGCATAAGCCTCTGACCGTTTTGATTAATTGATAAGCTCCTCCTTGAAACACTTTCTTGATGACAAAGGGGCCCTCCCAATTAGATACAAACTTTCCAACATGTTTTTGGTGTGGGATGAATGACCTTGTCAGCACTATGACCAATTCCCCTTCTTGAAATGCCCTAGGGTACACCATATGGCTGTAGGATTCTCCATTCTTCCTCAGTAGATTTTCAGGTTTTATTGAGCTTGGAGTCTAACTTCATTGAGTGCATCAAGTTCTTCTATTTCCAGGTGAGCATTTTTCTCTTGAGTGAGATCATTTTAGATTGCTACCCGGAGTGATGGTAGTTTAATTTCTAGTGGAAATACAACTTCAACTCTGACACCAGTGAATAAGGAGTGGTTTTAGTTGGCATCTTATAGGTTGTACGATATGCCCATATCATTTCTTCCATCTTTATATGCCACACTCTCTTCTATTCTTGGTGAGGATCTTCTTTAATAATTTTACCAACATCTTGTTGAAAGCCTCGGCTAGGTCATTTTCTCTTAGATTTTATATTGATGAGTGTCGCCAATTGATCTTGTGTCTGTCAACAAACTCATAAATTTTTGTACTTTTGAATAATGTGTCATTATTTGAGATCACGTGGTATGGTACTCCAAATATGTAGACAATATTATGGGTAAAGAAGTTGATCACATGCTTGGATGTGACTTCTTTGAATGGAGTCATTTCTACCCACTTTAAAAAATAGTATGTTGTTGTTAGAATGAAGTGGTGTCCTTTTGATGATGATAGATCTATCGATCTGATTATATATGTACCCCAGCATTCAAATGGCCAAGATGTTATTATCGGGTGTAGTGGATTTGGAGGCCGATGTACAACATCACCATGGATCAGACACTCATGACTCCTCTTGGTGTTGTCAGTACAATCTCTTACCATTGTCGGCCAATAGTATCCCATTCTTTTAATTTTAGTAACCATTTTAGGACCATACTAATGTTTCATAGAAAGTCCTTCTTGGACTCTATTACTATTCTATCAGCTTCCTTGGTCCCTAAGTATATAAGCCACATTTGGTCGAAAGCCCGACAATACAATGTATCATTAACAAACGCATATTGTAATACTCTCTTTAGAATTTGAACAACTAGAGATTTATCTATTGGGAGTTTTCTTTTTTTGAAATAGTCAATGAAGGGTTGCCTCTAATCATCTTCCTCCTTAATATTGAGGCAATGCTACTATGATTCTAAGCATCTATTGGTCTTATGTCTCTTGACTACATAACATTCCTCTGGTTGATTTTCAATAATAATATGTTTGGGAGGTTGAGGATAAATTAGATTTGTATTATACTGGATTAAATATGGTATTCCCTCTGCCTGTGGGAATTGCAAGATTGCTAACTTTTAGACCCGACGGCCGTGAACCATAATTGGTATAGGCATCTCTTTGTCGGTGTTCGCCACATAATTAGCTAATTTTGCTGGGCAATGTGCCTTGGCATTCTAACCTCGAAGAACTCGGGCTATTGCAACATTTGGCATTTGTTTCAAAAGCTTAAGATCTTGCCGATGATAATGGGCCAATTCAAGTTTGCCAAGCTTATAAATGGCTAGGACCTAATTTATCACAAGTTGAGAATTAAAAAATATTTGCAAATTTTGGATTCTTATATCGATCACAATCTCCAATTCTACTATTAGAGCTTTATATTCAGCTTCATTGTTGGTCTGAGCTTCAGTTAAACTGAATAAAAATCTCATTTAGCCTCCCTCAGGTGCTACAAAAATGAGACTGATGTCGGCTTGATCCCTTGTAAGATTTGGAGGTTGAGTAAGTTTAATCGACAATGCCCCATTAAAGTACATCTCCCAAAATATTAATTTTTTTATCTTCCTCGACCTACATGATTTTCTCATTAGGCAAATCATCATTGAGTGGAGAGTTTGCTGGGATAGGTTGAGCGGTGAGAAAATCTGCTAAGGCTTGGCCTTTAATTGCCTTTTGTGGCATGTACATGATATCAAACTATAGTATTATCTTAGACCACCTAGCTAAATGACCTTTTAATTCTGGTCTTATCATCAAAAACTTTAGCAGATCGATCTTTGATATCAATGTAACCTTATGTGAGAGCATGTAATGACGAAGTTTCTAACTATAAAAATCAATGCTAAGTAATTCTTCTCAACTGGGGACTAGCAAATTTCTTCTCTAATCAATCTCTGACTAATATAATAAAATACATTTTCTTTACCTTCTTTATTATGTTAGGATAATATTTCTTCGAGGGACTCCTCTAGTGTTGCCATGCATAATATAAGATGCTTCCCCAGAATTGATGCTACAAGAATGGGAAGATTTAACAAGTATCTCTTGATACTATGAAATGCTTCCTGACACTCTAACCCATCTTTAGATAAAACTTTCTAATTCTCTCAAATACAATTCTCAGAAAACTTAAGTGGTCTTCTGATCCATGATCTTGATGACGAAGTCATCGACATAGCACTTAACCTTTTGATGTATTAACTCATCAAAAATATGCATCATTGCCCGCTGGTAGTTGGTACTAATATTCTTTAGGCCAAATGGCATGACCATATAAAAAAAATGTCGATGGGCATTCTGAACGATGTGTGCATTTCATCTTCAAATGCTATCTTGATTTGATTGTATCATGATGATCCATCCATAAATGAGAACATGTTATTATTTGATTTGTTGTCCACCAGTAGTTCAAATATAGGGAGCAAAAAGTCATCTTTTGTGCTTACCTTATTGAGGTCCTAAAAATCGATATAGACACTAATCCGGCCTTTCTTTTTCTTCTTTATAGGGATGACATTGGAAATCCAATTAGCATATTTTTCTTCATCAATGAAGACTACGTCTATGAGCTTCTTAGTTTTGATAATCATCTATTCATTAATCTCCAATCTTATTCTCCTTGGAGCTTGTTTGACGGGAGTTGCATCTGGTTTAATTGCCAATTTGTGACCTTCTATATTAGTAGATAAATTAGGGATTTCAACGTATGTCCAGGCAAAGCAATCACTGAATTCACATAGAAGCTCTTTTATTTCTTTTATTCTGTCATCAAGTAGGAAAGAATTAATGAAGGTTGGGCGAGGGTCTTCCTTAGTTTCCAAGTTAACTTCCTTTAGCTCATCCATAGTAGTAGCCTATCTACCATCTACAAGCTCTTTTGGTGTAGGCTTGGCCTTTATGGGTTGATCATTATAATTGTCAACTTCATACATCTCCTCAGCATCAACGTCATCAGATTCAATTTTCCTGTATGTAATGGCTTGACAAGTCTCTTTCTAGAGAAATTTTTGCTTGATGAATATGATACCCTTATATAAATCTATATCCTTCTATTATAATGGATATAAATTCCTTCCATACTAGAGGCCCAAGCTTATATAAAGTTATCATTTGGTGGTAGGAATTTTGATATGCTTTTATAACATTCTTTGAATACCTTTAATAATAAACCTATGTAGCCTTGTAGGTAGTAACTCTTCAGATTCAAGGAGCATACAATACCAATCATTATTCTCTTCTTCAAGCATTCCCATAGAATATATTATGTTCCCTAATGCACTCCCCTTTTAAGGGGAGGGAGATAGTGGCTGGTGAGTTCTTCAACCTTATGCACCTTACACGGAATAATTTTCCTTAATGTGTTGCATAAGAATATGTGTGACTATGAGTATGATATCTGAGATCAATAAGATTCCTATTCTTCTAGAGAATATATCATGCACCATGTTCATATAGATAGAGTCGTAATCATAATCATTATTTGAATATTCAACCTCCCTACTCCATTTATCCATACACTAGCATACTCTTTGGGATTTGGTTGGAGTGATATCATCTTCATATGTGTCACTCTCTAGATGAGACATATATTTCTTTGATCAAGGAGTGATTACTGCTTTAGGAAGAGTTGATGTTGTCTCCTTTATTCCAACTTTCTTCTAACCTTCCTATTCGGGTTGCCTTACAGCCTTTGAATTTGATGCCTTAGCCTTAACAGAGTTCAACGGCTTCAGCTTCTTTGGCTTGAAGTCTCTAGTATCTTCATATATCGTTACTTTATGAACTACAAAGGGTTGGATGTCATAAGAGATCTTGAATTATTCTCTATCGCCAAGATATTTCATATATTGATATAATATTGACGGGATATGTCGTACTTATGTAACCATGGGTAACCAAAAAACACCTTAAATGTGATATCTACATTGATCACATAAAATTTGGCATCTATATGAAGTTCTCCAAATATGAGAGAGTGTAAAAATGATCCTAATGTTTTTTATACCTTCTAATTAAAGCAATATACCATCAGCTTATCTGACCCAAGATGTTCCATGTCGAGGCGCAACGATCTTAGTGCTTTCAAGCTTATTGGATTTATGGAGGACCTTGGATCAATTAGGATTCGACTGATAATCATACCATCGCTTTCTATAGTAACATACATAAGGTGATTATGATCTGTCACTCTGAGCATCATATCCTCTTCAATGAACGTGGTGAATGACTCATTACAAGCTTGTAGGACTTCAGTTAGGTTGTGCTCAACAAAATATTTCTCATACCTTTCGGGGTCCTTGAGAGCCTGAATCAAAGTCTCCCGATGGTTTTTAGACATTACAAGAGCTTCATATATGCTAAGTTATGGTAGGATTTTCTCAGATGGGATAAGATATTATAATCTATCTCCTTAGCTGAATTATCTTTCTTCATGGGGCCCTTAGGGATGATATCTTCATTGATAACTATATATTTTCCCTTATCTTTATTAGAGATTATTACAAATCTATTTTTATGACTTATGTTTTTATGATTGATAAAAACCATTAATTCTCTTGGACTGCCTGTTACTTCGAACTTTTCAGGAATCAAAGATCGGACGAACAAACGAAGCTAGTTCAAGATTGCGTAGGTTAGGGTTAAGTCAGTCTATACTTTGCTTTTTCTCTTCTTGAGTCAATTTGTAATGTTCAAAGAGACTGATGCTAAGTAACCCTACACACACACACACACACACACTTGAAAGACTTAGAATTTCAGTTTTTACTCAAATCGGCCAGGATGATATTTACATCGTCCTGGACGATCAGGCTTAAAACCACGCACCTTTCGGGCTTCTCCAAACGACTAAATAGCGCCTGTCCTTCTGTGATTTCCTTCCAATGTGGCAGCAAGTACTGGTTTTCGGAAGTACTTTGCAACATTATTTGTGGGTGGAGCTTGACAATGACCATTGATGACCTCATGACCACCTTCAGAGTACCTCATGACTCTGAGACTTGTTGGCACTTAGAAAATTTGGAGGATCCGAGAGGATTGGGCAATGGCACTAACAAGCAACATTCTCTGCATATCCTGCATCATTGCCCCATTTTGAGCTCATCTCAGTCATCTTCTCATCAAACGAGAAAATTCTCTATCCTTTGCTCATCATTTGTCGCGTCATATTGTCTTTGCATGTCCTGCAAGTGTGACATCTCTGTCACGAAGGAATTCTCCTCGGTTTTCTTCCTGCTTCCTTCTCTGCCTGGAATGACCACCTCTCCCAGTGGATGGACCCAGCTTCTACGACGACGGTGATAAACTCGCCTAATCGCAGTTGTGATTCGCTCAATCTTCACCCTCATCATAATAGGTTTCCTCATATAGCATTGGTGTGTCTCACCATGTAGACACCTTCCATGTCCAGATATTATTTATTTCTGTGGCATTTTCTTGTTCTAGATTTTTCTTCCAGAATTTCATCAATATTTTTTTCCCCTCGAGGTATCTTGTATATTTTCGTCCTCTTCAAGAATTTCTCTTCTTCAATGTTGTCTTCCCTTCCATATATCTCTTCTTCTTTTAGTACTCGGATCTCGAGCTGGCGCCGCCACTGGATTTCCAGTTCTTGGTTAGGCCGGGGACTTCTTCAACCAGCGCGACTGCGGTCAAAGTTGGTTTCTTCTTTTGGGGGGATGGGGGGACGGGGATCCCCTGGAAGATTCTCCAAAGTGTCTACCGTCTGGAGGAATATCATTATATGTCCTTTTTTTGGGGCCACTTCTGACGTTGTTCGTAGATGGGGGGCGGATCTCCGGAAGCCTCACCGCGATGTCACGCCCAGATCAATCATCCTTTCTCTTCTTTCTTTTCTCGTTTCTTTCGAGGCTTTGGCCTCCAGACTTGTTTTCCTTTCCACCGGACCTTTCAGTAGCGGATCCTGAATATATGGTTCAGGTTCACGCCCGATGTTCACCGCGTGGGTTTTGCTTTCTTTTCTCTTCTCTTCTTCTGTAGTAAGGACAGAACGTTCCTTAGCGGGGTCTTTCTGGTCTCCGATCACTAGAGGCTTTTGAAACTTTCTTCTTTTCAAGCCCTTCTCCTTTACTGTCTTCAGTACTCTGTATACCGGCGGGCTAAAAGAGTTTCAGGCTCTTTCTTCCTTGGAGGGATTGGAGCTTCAGGCCCGATCCAAAAGGATTTCTTTAGCTCTCCAGTAGAGCTATTTCTTTTGACCCACTTCAGATTTGCAAACCCATTCCGGGTTAGAATGTTAGCTTCAGACTCTTGGGCTGGCAGATTGTGAGATGGACTGGGAGTTGTTGATGCTGAGCTCGGAGTCAGCGTTCATTCTTCCTTCTTTGCCTCCTTGTAGGCCTCCTCCAGATGAGGAGGCTTCAGCATCGTACTTTCCAGGCGTAGATAACCTGGTCGGCAGGGATGTGGGTTTGTAATAACCACGAGAGACTCTTCACCATTCACAATTCTTCTGGTGGTCAGGGCTTCAGGCTGTGATAGCCTCC
>NW_021319181.1:234733-298678 GCF_001605985.2 Dendrobium catenatum
AAATACAGAAATTCTCCCACGAGAATTTTCAGCAACAGGTCGTTGTGCCGGCAGATGCACACGACGGGTGACAGCTTCATCAGCATTGAGTCTTTTAGCAGACTTCTCAACATTCCTACCATTCACAGGAATGGCGGTATTCATTGTAGCAATCGCCGGGAAGTCAACGCTACCAAATTGAATGGTAGCTCCAGTGTTTCCGGTCTCAATAACAGCATTCGCCAGCTGAATCCTGGCTCCTTGTCCCACTTGGACAGTCATCGGCGTGTTTTGTAGATCCATCTGCATAAATGAAAGGCAATGGTTAGTAATCAGAATCTGATACATCACCCCGCACTTTCAAAATGCAGAGACTTGCACAGAACACGCCGATGGGAACACAAAGGTCGGATTTGTTGAAGGATTTGCAGGTTCTTGCTGAGTTGGGGGTTCCTCTACTGCGGTCTTTCTTATGGCTTGTTGAGTAGATGGAGCTGCCAGCGATCCGGCCATATTTGGGCTTGTTCGATCCGACCTTTTACACCCATTCAAGTTTCAGATTGAGCTATGGGAATTACGCTCTCCAATACTGATTTTGCCGAAGTTGGCAGATATTGAGTCATCCTTTGTGGTTGTAGATTTTTTGGAGCCTACGAACATTCAGTGGTTGTTCGAGACTATTCTTCTACTGGAACTTTGATTCTCCAGTCATTTAGAAGAATCTTGTAGACTACGATCACTTGAACTTGTCGAGTCAAATTTGCCTTCGTACTTCCTACAGTCCCTACTAACGGGTTGACGAAGTGGGGGTTCCGCTACTACGGCCTTTCTTATGGGTTGTTGTGTAGACAGAGCTGCCAGCGATCCGGCCATATTTGGGCGTGTTGGATCCGACCTTTTACACCCATTCGAACCTTAAGCTTCAGGCTGTCGAAAGACTTCAAGCATCTTTGGCTCAATTTTGTAGGAGTGTGTAGCCACAAAAGTCTTCTTTCTTAACTTTTGAACCTTACTACGTTGGAGAAGATGGTGTCTCTTACTTTTGAAAGATCACATATACTTTGAAAAAGAACTCGTTGTATTCTTCAGCATAAAAGAATATTTGTATTGATAATTTTAAATATTTATTCGGGCATCTCGGCATGCAGCGCGATGTCGACACGAATAAATATTTAAAATGCCCCCTTGTCTCGCAGAAACATTTTAAAATTGAATAAATTTGGAATTTTGAAATTTTAAATATTCATTTGAGGATCTCGGCATATAGCACGATGTCGACCCAAATGAATATTTAAAATGCCCCTGTCTCGCAGGGATATTTTGGATAGGCTTTGTGTCTTTAAGATTTTAAATATTTATGTGGGGATCTCAGCACGCAGCGCGATGTCGACCCAAATAAATATTTAAAATGCCCCCAATCTGATGGGGGATTTTGAAATACGTTCTTGCTATACAAGAAAATTTCAAAATATAAGCAAACATGCATTGATAAATATGCATATAAAATTTTGACCATCACAAAATACATTAGTCATGAAATTTTCATGCAAAATATTTCTTTAAATGTTGGTCGTTGATAGGTGGCATAGGCCTCTGACCGTTAAGATCGATCAACTGATATGCTCCTCCTTGGTACACCTCGATGACGAAGGGGCCTTCCTAATTGGATACGAATTTACCACCAATTTTTTGATATGGAATGATTGGTCTTCTCAGCACCAGGACTAATTCCCCTGCTTGAAATGTTCGAGGACGTACCATACGATCGAAGGATTTTGCCATTCTTCCTCGGTAGATTTCTAAGTTTTGTTGGGCTTGTAACCTGAGTTCATCAAGTGCATCAAGCTCTTCCATTCTGAGGCGGGCATTTTGCTCTTGAGTGAGGTCATTCTGGATTGCTACCCGGAGTGATGGTAGTTCAATCTCTAATAGTAATACGGCTTCAACACCGAATACGAATGAATAAGGAGTGGCTTTGGTTGGCGTTTTGTAGGTTATACGATACGCCCACAACGCTTCTGCCATCTTCGTATGTCACTCTCTTTTGTTCTTGTTGAGGAACTTCTTCAATAATTTCACTAGCATCTTGTTAAAGGCATCCGCCAAGCCATTTGCTCTTGGATTGTATATAGATGAATATCGCCAATCGATTTTGTGTCGATCAACGAACTTGTAGATTTTTGTACTTTTGAATGCAGTACCCTTGTCTGAGATTATGCGGCGCTGTACACCAAATCTGTAAACAACGTTGTGGGTGAAAAAGTTGATCACATGCTAAGATGTGACCTCTCTGAATGGAGCTGCTTCTGCCCACTTGGAAAAGTAATCCGTTGCTGCCAGAATAAATCGATGTCCTGCTGATGACGGCGGATCTATTGGCCCGATAATATCAGTACCCCAGCATTCAAATGGCCAAGATGCTATTGTCGGGTGCAGAGGATTTGGAGGATGATGTATAACATCACCGTGGATTTGACACTCGTGGCACCTCTTAGCGTGGTCGATACAATCTTTTACCATTGTCGGCCAATAATAACCCATTCTTTTGATTTTAGCGGCCATTTTAAGACCTGACTGATGTGCTCCACAAAGCCCTTCATGGACTTCTATTACTACTTTATCAGCTTCCTTGGTCCCTAGGCACCTTAGCCACATTTGATCAAAGGCTCGTTTGTACAACGTGTCATTAATAAATACGTATCGCAACGCCCTTTTTCGAATTTGTGCGGCCATGGACTTTTTTGTTGGGAATTTGTTTTTCTTGAAGTAGTCAATGAATGGCTGCCTCCAATCATTTCCGACTTCAATATCTAAACAATGCCACAACGATTTTGAAGCTTGACTGGCTTTACGTCTCTTGGCCACATGATATTATTTTGGATAATTCTCCATAACGATCTGATGGAGAGGTTGAGGGTCAACTGGGGTTTCATCCTACTGACTTGAATCTGGAATTCCTTCTGCCCTCGGGAATTGTAATAGGACGGGCTCCAAGAACCTACGAGTGTAAACCCCGATGAATATAGGACTCTCCTCATTGGTGTTTGCCATTTCGTTAGCCAATTTTGTCAAGCAATCTGCTTTATCATTCTGTCCTCGAGGAACTCGAGCTTTTTCAACATTTGGAACTTGCTTCAGAAGCTCAAGGACTCGCCGGTGATAGTGGGACAATTCGACTTTACCAACCTTATAAATACCGAGGATTTGATTTATTATTAGCTGAGAATCACCAAAGATTTGGAGATGTTGGATTCTGACATCGATCGCAATCTCCAATCCTGCTAAAAGAGCTTCGTACTCAGCTTCATTGTTGGTACGAGGTTCAGTCAAACTGAACGAAAATCTCATTATGCCTCCCTCAGGTGCTACGAAAATGAGACCGATGCCGGCACGGGCTCTTGCAATATTAGGAGGTCAGACATGTCTAATCGACGATGCCACGTCGAAGTATATTTTCCAGAATGGTAGCCTTTCATTCTCCTCGACCTGCATTATCTGCTCATCGGGCAAATCATCATTTAGTGGAGAATCGGCCGGGATTGGGTGTGCAGCGAGGAAATCTGCTAAGGCTTGTCCTTTCACTGCCTTCTGTGGCATGTATATGATTTCAAACTGCAATAATAATATTGCCCACCTGGCCAGACGACCTGTCAACGCTGGTCTTGTCATTAAGAACTTCAGCGGATCGATATTTGATATCAGTGTGATTTTATGAGATAACTTATAGTGACGGAGTTTCTGAACTGCAAAAATCAACGCCAGACAATGCTTTTCAATTGAGGAATAATGACTTTCTGCTCCAATCAACCTTCGACTGATGTAGTAGAGCGAATTTTCTTTGCCCTCTTCATTATTCTGGGCCAATAGTGCTCCGAGGGACTCTTCTAGTGCAGCTGTATACAATATAAGAGGCTTCCCCGGAATTGGCGCTGCGAGAATGGGTTGATTCAACAAATATCTTTTGATGCTGTCAAATACCTCATGACATTCTGCATCCCATTTGAAACGAACATCCTTCTTCATTAGCTTTGAAAATGGCTGGCACCTACCCGATAGATTTGATATAAATCTTCAAATGAAAGCCAGTTGTCCTTGCAGCAAGCGAAGCTATCGAAGGTTCCTTGGTGGTGGCATCTCCTTGATCGCCTTAATTTTGTTGGGGTCGATCTTTATGCCTCGATGACGAACAACATAACCCAGGAATTTGCCTGAGGATACCCCAAATGCACATTTGAGAGGGTTCATCTTTAGATCATATCTTCTGATCCTCTCGAATACAATTCTAAGATCTTTCAAATGATCTTTACGGCCAAGGCTTTTAACAACAAGGTCATCTACATAACACTCGACCTTCTGATGTATCAAATCATCAAATATGTGAGTCATTGCCCGTTGGTAGGTGGCACCAGCGTTCTTTAGGCCAAAGGGCATGACGGTGTAGCTGAAAATCCCAATGGGCGTCCTGAACGATGTATGCTTTTCATCTTCGGGTGCCATCTTGATTTGATTGTATCCCGACGATCCATCCATAAAGTAGAACATGTCGTAGTTGGACGTATTGTCCACCAGGAGTTCAGATACAGGGAGTGGAAAGTCATCTTTTGGGCACGCTTTATTGAGGTCCCTAAAGTCAATGCAGACACGAATCTGTCCATTCTTCTTCTTCACTGGGTCGATATTTGCGATCCAATCAGCATACTTTTCTTCTCGGATGAAGCCTGCCTCTATGAGTTTCTTCGTTTCAGCAATCACTTGTTCTTCAATCTCCAATCTCATTCTCCTTGGAGCTTGTTTGACGGGTGCTACATCCGGTTTGATTGCTAATCTGTGAACTGCTACATCAGGGGATAAGCCGGGCATCTCAGCATATGTCCAGGCAAAGCAATCCCTGAATTCACAGAGAAGTTCTTTTATTTCTTCTATTTGTTCTTTTGGTAGGAGAGAACTAATGAAGGTTGGGCGAGGATCATCCTCAGTCCCCAAGTTGACTTCTTTTAGCTCATCCATAGTGGCTGTCTGTTCACCATCTTCAAGCTCTTCTGGTGCAGGTTCGGCTTCTACGGGCTGTTCGTCATAATCATCAGCTTCGTATGTCTCTTCAGCACCATCATCATCGGATTCAACTTCCATGCATGTGATCGCCCGGCAAGTCTCTTTCCGGAGGAATTTTCGCTTGATAAATTCGATACCTTTATATGCGTATTTATCCTTCTGCCGTAACGGACGCGGACTCCTCCCATACCAGAGGCCCAGACTTATACGAAGTTGTCGCTTGGTGGTACGAATATTGACTTGTTTTTGTAGCATTCTCTGAATATTTTTGGTATTGAACCTAGGTAGCCACGTAGGAAATAATTCCTCGGAGTCGAGGAGCACACAATCCCAGTCATGATTCTCCTCTTCGCGCACTCCCGTGGAATATAACATATTCTTTGGCACAGTCCTATTTTTAAGGGGAGGCAGATAGAGAGTGGCGAGTTCTTCAACTTTATGCACCTTACGCGGAATGATTTCGTTGAAGTGTTGTAAGGGAACATGCGTGACCACGAGTACACTATCTGAAATTGATACTGTCTATTCTTCTAGAGAAGACATTCTGCACCGTGTTCATATAAATTGAGTCGTAGTCATAATCATCATTTGAAAATTTAGCCTACCTACTCCATTCATCCGTGGACTGGCATACTCTACGAGATTTAGCAGGAGTAACATCATCTTCATCTGTGTCACTCACAAGATGAGGTACATGCTTCTTTTCTTTTGGAACGATCGATGTTTTGGGAAGAGTCGGCATTGCCTTCTTTCTCCCCACCTGCTTCTTCTCACCTTCCCATTCAGGTCGCTTTGCAGCCTTTGAATTTGATGCTCTAGCCTCGAGAGAACTCGAAGACTTTTTCTTCTTTGGCATGAAATACTGTGCATCTTCATAAACTGTTGCTTCATGAACTGTAAAAGGCTGAATGTCGTCAGAGATCCTGAATTCTTCTCCATCTTTGAGATACTTCATACACTGGTGTAATGTAGACGGGACAATGCCTTATTCATGCAACCAGGGACAACCTAGTAGCGCCTTGAACGAAGTGTTCACGTTAATCACATAGAATTTAGCTTCTGTATGGAGTTCTCCAAATACAAGAGGCAACATAAATGATCCAAGGGTCTTCTGCCCTTTTTCATTGAAACCATGCACCATCAATTTATCTGGCCCGAAGTGTTCCACATCAAGGCTGAGCGATCTCAGTGCTTTCAAGCTTATCAGATTTAAAGAGGATCCGTGATCGATCAGTATTCGACTGATGATCAGCTTATCGCTCTCTGCACTGACATACAGAGGAAGATTATGGTCTGCAGTCCCAAGCATCATGTCTTCTTCAGAGAAGGTAATGAACGGCTCATTACGAGCTTGTAGAACTTCAGTCAAATTACGTTCAGCAAAATATGCCTCGTATCTTTTGGGATCTTTGAGAGCCTGAATCAGAGTCTCCCTAAGGTCTTTTGACATTACCAGTGCATCGTATATGTTGAGCTGTGCTGGAATTTTCCTCAGATGGGATAAAATATTATAATATATCCCATTGGCTGAAGTCTTCTTTTTCTTGGGATCTTCAGGAATAATATCGTCATTGATGGCTATTTCTTTCTCCTTATCTTTGTTGAAGACCCCTTTCTTCGGTGGAGGCGGTAGTATCTTGCCACTTCTTAACTGCACTTGAGCAATCTCCTCCAGTTCAGAGTCATTTAACTGCATATTTTCTTTAGAATCAGCCATTGTTGCATCTAGGGATTCATCTGTTGATTCAGAATCACCACTCAGGTTTTACATGTCCCATACGAGATACTATGCTAGGGTTTGATTCGTCTCCCTCTAGAAAATACAAATCCTCCGAACTGTAATCCATTGGCAAAACCATCATATAGGATTCAAAGGGTACTTCTTCTATGTATTCCTCTTTTATCGAGGTACTCGGCGCCACTGAGATGCCCTGACATACTTCTTTGCGGAGAGAATCTTCTCTCCTTCTTCAGCTTCATCGATTTTAAGCTCCGTCTTGAAGTCAGCAAGCCTGATAGGTCGCCTCACAGTCTGGTAGTATTCATCCAAACTGTCGATAACCCTCTGAGTTGCATCATCTTCTCCTTAGGATTCTTCAACTTGGTCTTCTTCTTGGATGATTTCTTCTTTCCAGCCTTTAAAGAACCAACTTGGTTGGAAAACTGTTTTGAAGTAGAAGGTCGTACCACCGGCAGTGCCTTCAAATCTATCATTGGCTCAATAGGGGACTTCCACTTTACACATGAAACTCCTTCAAGCTGCTTCAACATTTTCACAGTCTTCTTAGAGAACACAGTCTCCCAATGTTCTTCTTGAATTGGCTTCTCTTCTTTTCTTCTTTCTTCTACCGGGGTTACGGAAGAGGACGTGACCACCCGAGTTGATTCCTTTCTAGGGTGAGACAACACATTGTCGGATAATGTGAGTTTCCCTTTTTGATATTTTCTTTCAAGCCAATCCTTGAAGATGTAGCAATCTTCAATAAGATGGCTGAGTACCCGATGATATGGGCAATAATTTGGGTCACCAGTGTGCTTCGACTCTTCGGGTCTCTTGCATTCAGGCAGTTCAAAACCCGATTTCAACACTTGTCGAAATAATTTGGCGGCACTCTCCCTCTTGAATGAATATTCTTTATTCATTTTATCTTTGAGGGATTGGAACGTTCTATCACCAGTTCCTATTGCATGTCTCGGGCGTTCTCCTCCACCTTGATAAGTTCTTGGCTTATCGTTGCCCCCGAGTATCAGCTTCGGCTGGGGGTTGGGATTATAGACTTGCTTAGACGTTTCTTGATATTGCATCGGCTGTTTGCCTTTGTCTACGTTGTGGATCACTTGCTTTTCTCTATCAGCTCTAGAGAAGAATGTAGAGTCGGCTTCACCCCTTCTAGCACCCAGAGATTTAGCCTTCTTGGGCTTATCAGAGTGATTTTCTGATCTAGACAAATTCAGTTTTTCAAATTTGGCCACTCTGTCGAGCAAATCTTGAAATGTATTGATTGTAGCTACAATGTTGCCCATTAACAACTGTACGGCATGCTCTTCTTCAAGTTGTTGCTCCATTTCATACTTAGATTTCGCCAACAAGTGATATATTTTGTCACTGACTCTTCCCTTTTTTTTTCTCGAGAGCGAGATCAGCGATCGTGATCTTCTCAGTTGCACTAGCAAACCTCTTCACGAACATATTTTACAATTCTGCGAAGGTCTTCACAGAATCATTCAGCAGTTCAGCATACCATTCGAAAGCAGTTGCTGTCAAACTGCTGACGAATTGTCTGAAGAGTAGGGCGTCATTTCCTCCTGTATTCCCACAGGTGGCTTTAAACTGTGCCAGGTGCTTCCTGGAGTTGTTATTACCGTTGAAAGTGTTGAACTTTGGGACCGAATACCCTTTCGGGTATGGTATTTGGTCATATTCAGCAGGATACAGACGACCCTTGCCCACTAGTTTCTCTGCCTGATCAACAGCTATGATAGCCTTGATTTTTTCTGTGATTATTCCTTCCAACTGTGCAGCGGTCACAGGTTCAGAAGTAGTTGCAACATTTTGTGGGGTGGGCTGACGGATGACATTATGAGCCTCGTGACCATCTTCAGGAATACCTCGTATCCCTGAGACTTGAGGCATTTGGAAGTTTGGAGGATCAGCAGGAGGATTAGGCATAGCACCAATAGCAGCATTTCTTTGCATCATCTGCATCATCGCCCTTATCTGAGCCATCATCTCAGTCATCTTCTCATTTAACTGAGAGATTTCTCTATCTTTGGCTCTCATTTGTCGCCTCATCTGCCTTCTCATGTCGGCAAGTGTAACATTCTCATCAACAAAGGGATTCTCCTTGGCTTCTTCTCTTTCTTCCTCTGCTTGGGAATGACCACCTCTGCCAGTGGTGGACCCAGCTTCACGACGACGTTGATAAACTCGCCTAATTGGCGGTTGTTGATCGTCATCATCTTCATCGTCATCGTAGTAGACTTCCTCATTAGCATTGGTATGTCTCACCATATAAACCACCTCCATGTCCAAGGTGTTATTTGTTTCTTGTATTTCTTCTTCTATATTTTCCTCCAGAAATTCGTCAATATTTTCTTCCCCTTCAAGGTATTCTTCCTGTTATATATTTTGATCATCTATATTTTCTTTTAATACTTGGATCTCCGAGCGGCGACGCCATTGGATTTCCGGTTCCTGATTAGGCACGGGGACTTCTTCGATTAGTGGGCTGCGATCGAAGTTAGTCTCTTCCTTTGGAGGGGATGGAGGGCGACGGGATCCCCCGGAGGATTCTCCAAGGTGTCTACCGTTTGGAGGAGTGTCATTATGGGTCCTTTTAGGGGCCCACTTCTGACGTTGTTTGTAGATGGGGGCGGATTTCCGGGAAGTTTCACCGGATGTCACGCCCAAATCAATCCTCCTTTCTTTTCTTTCTTTCTCATTTATTCGAGGCTTTGGCCTCCATACTTGTTTTCCTTTTCACTGGGACCTTTCAGCGGTGGATCCCTGAACATATGGTTCAGGTGTCACACCCCGATGTTCATAGCGTTGGGTATACCTTCTTTCTCTTCTTTCAGATAGACGTTCTCTTGGCGGAGTTCTCCTGGCCTCGGTCACTAAAGGCCGTTGGAACTTCTTCTTCTTAAGACCTTTCTCCTTCACAGTCTTCAGGACCCGATAGATCCGGGATGATAAGGTCTCAGGTTCATTCCTCCTTGGAGGGGCTGGGACTTCACGTCGTTCCTCCCAGAAGGACTTCTTTAGCTCACCAGTGGAGCTATTCCTCTTCACCCATTTTAAATCAGAAAACTTGTTCCGGGTAGGAACATTGGCTTCAGGCACCTGGATTGGCAGATTGGAAGGGTGAACAGGGAGTTGTTGTTGAGCTCGGAGTTCAGCATTCATCTTTCTTCTTTGTCTTCTTGTAGGCCTTCCTCCAGATGAGGAGGCTTCAGCATCGTACTTTCCAAGCGCATATAACCTGGTCGGCAAAGTAGTGATGTTTGTAGTCACCACAGAAACTTTTCCACCATTCACAATTCTTCTGGTGGTAAGGGCCTCAGGCTGTGATAGCCTCTCGAATACAGAAACTCTATCACGAGTATTTTCAGCAACAGGTCGTTGTGCTGGTAGATGCACATAACGGGTGACAGCTTCAGTAGCGGGTCGTTGCGCCGGCAGATGCGTGCGACGAGTAGGAGCCTCGGAAGCTTTTGCAACGACAGCAGGGAAATCAACACTACCAAATTGGATGGTAGCTCCAGTGTTTCGGGTCTCTATGACAGCATTAGCCAGTTGGATCCTGGCTCCTCGTCCCAGTTGGACAGTCATCGGGGTGTTCTGTAGATCCATCTGCATAAATGAAAGGCAAGGGTTAGTAATCAGAATCTGATACATCACCCCGCACTTTCAAAATGCAGAGACTTGGACAGAATACAAAACAAAAGCAGATATCATTAGCAAGGAATTCAAATAATACAAATTTAAAAATCGCTAAATGCATATGAATTCGTTGAATGATCATTTAAAAAAAATCAAAATTTTGAATTATTAAAAGATCATTTTGAAAGACTCAAAACTTTGAGTATAATTTGATATAGCTGCTACTATAGCACTGAGACGACTAGCCAAAGATGGAAAGAGAAACCAATCCCCAGTGGAGTCGCCAGAAATCTGTGGGCTCCGAAAATTCGTCCCCGGCCTCCGCTAGCTCTTTTCTTTCGGCGAGGGAGTTTTAACTGAATATGTTCCGAGGTAAATTTTGGAAGGCAGATGGATTTGTAGATAAGACACTACCCAGAGATTTCGCCCTCATTTTGCGAGGACTTTATGATATGAGTTCTGGTTTCTTATAGGCGCAAGCCCCTATAGTTAATTACCCCTCGCGATCATGAGAGAGAACTTTCGATTAAGGCTAGTCGTCAATAAGATACGTAGAGATATGTGTTATCTGGCATATAGTAGCAGCATGGGTTTGGGATTTAGAAATTGGAATTTAAATGATTGAGATTGGGATATTTGATGGTTTTGGAAGGTTTAATATTTAAAATAGAAATTTCACCATCTTGCACTTAAAGCGGATGGCGGGGGAATGGATGATAGACCCGATCAAGATCCCATGGTTCCGTCATCCCGGGCCATCGTGGTCCCTGATCTACTTAGTTAGAGGAGGTAGTCGACCCAACCTGACAGAAGGATCCTTGTCAGCAGCCATGGGTTGCTTCGTCCAAGGGGACCTTGTAGATCGGGGTTGAATGTTTGTCTAAGGGGACAAATTTGAATCCACCTTAGCTAACAGAGGGCTTTGTGCCCTATCAATTATATTGTGGAGTTTTGAATCCACCTTAGCTAATAGAGGGCGGCAAAATCACTCGGTTCAGAGGGCCCCGGGTCATAACCGTTTACTTGCAGTGCCATTTGGCGGCGAAACTGCCGGTTAGAGGACACGTACCACATCCTTACTGGCAAGAGATTGTTTGAGAATGGATCCTAGTGATATTTTCAACTAGGAATTTGGCTCTTTGTGAGCTAGAGTTTTTTTTGAATTTGTCCACCCCGACAAACTGTTGCGGAGGGTGGATGGATTTTGCTTTAAGTGTTGATGGATAGATTTCAGATTTTAAATATTTTTGGAATATTTGGTTTGAGATTTTTTTTGGATTTTTGGATTTTGGTATCTTTGTGGAGTTTTGGATTTTGATAGGCATTTGGATATGTGGGAGACATTTGAAAATATTTGTGAACCCCTCCGATTGAGATCTGCTTTCAACACGGCCATCATCGGGGTGTTTTGGGGTCATTTCTATTTAAAGCTTGAACCTTGTCGACTCTGTCTGACTGTCGACAGAGGATCGGGTTTCATAGGCTTTATGCCTTTGAGAGTGAATTCTTTTGATTTTAGGCTTTGAAGGCATAATATGAATGTATTAAAACAAATATTCTGGTCGCCACGACCACATATTTGCTTAATGGTTCGAATCCTATTGATCCGTATTGAAGGATCGAGTTCGAATTTGAATTCACTTGTTGACCCGCGCAGCATCCTTAGACGTCACGTGTGTACCAATAACACGCTCGCCGGGGCCCATGCGGGTATTTGATTACATTTATCCCTTTTAGTGTGCCTATGTGTATACAAACTATTGTGCACGTGCGGGGGTATTCTTGGAATAAACACCTTCTGTCTGCTTGTTCTAATGTTGCAGATCCGGTGGCGTGGCGTAGCAGCTTCTGAATAGAATTATTCATTGCTTCGTACAGGTAGAATGTCGTGCACTACTTATACGATTTAAACAGGTAGATTGTAGTACACAGACTAATCTTCTGCTTTCGGTTGTAGAAGCTCGTAGGAGCTTATATTCTCTATGCATTATGCTGTGATTTTGGTCTCTATAATACAGCCACTACTGCTGAAGGTAGATGTATTCATCCTTAGACTGTAGTTGACTACAGGATACTGCATTTACTGTAGTCTTTATGCATCTACCCATCAGTGGCATATGGCACATACATCTGTCTTCGTAGAAAGATCGTATGTGTTGCAGATCTTTTGTAGTGACTTGTAGGAGTTCGTATTGTTGCTTGTGAGTGAACCGACATATCACTTCTATTTGGAATTTTAATGAATGACCTTCATTCATTCATTGACCTCTTTATTTGCAGGGGATACATTTCTTCTACGACGACCTCCTAGAAGTATTTTGTAGAAGATCCATTGTTTTTGCATTGAATCCACCCTTTCACCAATCTCGGGTGGTATTGATGTATTTGCACTTGTTTGTGGGGGGCGAATCCTCCATTATTGGTCTCCCATATTGCCATCTCAATTAACAGGCATGTGTGGAGACCGTTGTAGGAATTCGTACACCTTTCATGTGCATCGGGATTTCATCTCCCACTTGTAGCTTGTTGTTAATTTAGAGAACTGTGCGTTTAGACTCTGATTTGTTCATTCATCCAAAGCCCTGGTTCTATGTATTTCATCAAACCCGAGTTCAAGGTCCAGCCCATGCTTGAGTCTTGTATGTCGTTATGGGTTCAACTCTTGGCATCCCATTCAAACTCAAGTCCTTATTTCGGATCCAGCTTGAGTTCAGTTTGCGTTCCTTGATGCTGCACATTTTGAGTTCCAAGTACAAGTTCAAGTGCTTGTTTAGGATCTTCTGAAGTCCTTGCAAGTTCAATTATAAGTTCAAATTGCTTTGGATTTGGGTTCCAATTTTGATTTTATTTTGTTTGAGTTTGGCCTTTAGAAATCATTTTGAGTTTTTGTTCTGGTTTAGGTTCCCAAGTCCACTGTTCAAGTTCATCTGAGTTCTAGTCCCAGTGCATGTCCTTTTTTGAGTTCAAACAGATACGAGTGCAGTCATATTTTCACCCGAAATTTCGGCAGCCTCCCGGCGTCTCCCCGTTTAGGGGAAAACTACGAGAAAACTGGGTCTTTCCCACCACGCGCAATAAAGGCGTGTATGGTAGGTGTCCGCTGACAAGGACACCACCGCCATGATTTTTCTTCCCACCACGCGCAATAAAGACGTGTATGGGGTCTTTGACGGTACCTATTTAAAAATGCACAGTTTACTTTCCCCCCTCTCGGGGGTACTTATAAGTGACACAATTTGCTTTCCCCCCATTCAGGGGTACTTATAAGTGACCCCGCCTCGCCGTAGGTGCCACACCGGGGTCCCTTCCCACCACGCGCAATAAAGGAGTGTATAAGCAGTTTTTCGGTGCGCCACGAATGCTGAGGTAGAGTTTAGGCGATTGCTCGCCTCATCGTAGGCGTCGGATCGGGGTCCCATCCCACCACCCGCAATAAAGGCGTGTATAGGCAGTTTTCCGGTCCACTGCATACAACGAAGTGACAATCTGAGTTTGGAAAATGCATACCTTCGCGGGGTTGTCGTGGTTGGCACGTGGAGGCTCGAGGATCGAAGGAGAGAGTAAACTTGCAATTATTTTCTTTTCTTTCTTTTATTATTATAATAAATTATGATTTAAAGATAATCAATTATAATTAATTATAATTAATAATAATACGAGTGCGGTGCCACTGTTCAAGTTCATCTGAGTTCTAGTCCCAGTGCATGTCCTTTTTTGAGTTCAAACAGATACGAGTGCAGTCATATTTTCACCCAAAATTTCGGCAGCCTCCCGGCGCCTCCCCGTTTAGGGGAAAACTACGAGAAAACTGGGCCTTTCCCACCACGAGCAATAAAGGCGTGTATGGTAGGTGTCCGCTGACGAGGACACCGCCGCCGTGATTTTTCTTCCTGCCACGCGCAATAAAGACGTGTATGGGGTCTTTGACGGTACCTATTTAAAATGCACAGTTTGCTTTCCCCCCGCTCGGGGGTACTTATAAGTGACACAATTTGCTTTCCTCCCGCTCAGGAGTACTTATAAGTGACCCCGCCTCACCGTAGGTGTCGTACCGGGGTCCCTTCCCACCACGCGCAATAAAGGCGTGTATAGGCAGTTTTTCGGTGCGCCACGAACGCTGAGGTAGAGTTTAAGCGATTGCTCGCCTCGTCGTAGGCGTCGGACCGGGGTCCCATCCAACCACGCGCAATAAAGGCATGTATAGGCAGTTTTCCGGTCCACTGCATACAACGAAGCGACAATCTGAGTTTGGAAAATGCATACCTTCGCGGGGTTGTCGTGGTTGGCACGTGGAGGCTCGAGGATCGAAGGAGAGAGTGAACTTGCAATTATTTTCTTTTTTCTTTTTCTTTTATTATTATAATTAATTATATTTGATAATAATAAATTATGATTTAAAGATAATCAATTATAATTAATTATAAATAATAATTATTATTTTTAATTAAAATAATTGATTTTAATTAATTTTAAATAATTATAGTTAATTTTTAATAAAAATAATTAACTATAATAACGTTAAAAATTAATTAAAATTTATTTTAGTTAAAAATAATCATTATTAACAATGATTAAATATAATTAAATATTTAATTATAACTAAACTTAATAAAACATAATTAATTATCATTATCAATTAATTGTTATTATAATAATAAAAAAATGCATGATTTGTACAGGATTAGAAATAGAATTTAGTAGGATTTACTCTAAATCCTATTAAATACATGACATAGGACCCCTCCCCCTCCCCCTCCCCCCTTCGGCTTCTATTTATGGACGCTGAGAGGTGCGGAATCGAGGTTGTCGTCGCAGGATTCGCGCAGAAATCTCGGAACGGCGCTGCTGCACAGTGTCTCGGCGGGGCTTCGGCAGGATTCGCGGGATCCAGGCATGCGACGTTTCAGACGGATTTGTGGGATTTGGCAAACCCAGGTATGTATTATGTTTTTTATTTCTTTTTTATTAGCAGAGGTCAACACTTCTTCACAAAAAATCTAGGTCTTTAGGATACAGTTCTTTATGTATTCAAATCCATGTAATTTAGAATCAAGAGTAGTGAGTAGGGTATACCTGCGAGAGAGAGCATCCGCTACCACATTTATCTTACCTTGTTTATATCAGATGACGTATGGAAAGGTCTCAATTAATTTCATCCATCGAGCATGTCTTTTGTTCAATTTTTGATGTCCCTTGAGATGCTTGAGTGACTCATGATCAGTGTGTAGCATAAACTCCTTGGACCACAGATAATATTGCCAAGTCTTCAAGGATCTAACCAAGGCATACAATTCCTTGTCATGTGTGGAGTAATTTAGGGTTGTACCATTTAGCTTTTCACGAGTAATCAATTCGTTGCCCTCCATCATAAGTGCAACACTAATACCTATCCCTGAAACATCACATTCAATCTCAAAAATTGTCAATGTTAGGCAGAAATAATTGGAGCATGAGTTAGTTTTTGTTTTATTAGTGAAAAAGATTTTTCTTGTTCTTCACCTCATTAAAATTCAATATTCTTCTTGATACCTTCAGCGAGTGGGGTGGCCAAGGTGTTAAAATCTTTCACAAATCTTCTATAAAAACTAGCAAGCCCATAAAAGCTCTAAACTTCATTTATGTTGGTTGATCTTGGCCACTATTGGTTGGCTTGCACCTTTTCCTCATCCACCTGTATGCCTTGTGAACTAACAATATATCCAAGATTCCAAGGAATGCAATTCTATTAGTGCATAAAGAATATATTTTTTAAATTATAATATAATTGTTCTTTCCTAAGCACTTCCAATACTAATTTTAGGTGTGAAATATATTCATCCATGTTTTTGCTATAGATGAGTATATCATCAAAGTAAACAACAACAAATTTTCTAATATAAGCTTGCAAAACATGATGCATTAATCGCATAAAAGTGCTAGCTGCTTCACTTAAGTCAAAAGGCTTCACTAACCATTCATATAAACCTTGTTTTGTTTTGAAAGTTATTTTCCATTCATCACCTTCCTTCATACGAATTTGATGATACCCATTTTTTAAATCAATTTTAGAAAATAAGCATGCACAATATAATTCATCAAACATATCATCTAAACGGAGAATATGATAGAATACTTCACCGTGATATTATTAATGGCTCGGCAATCTGTGCACATCCTCCACGTCCCATTCTTTTTGGGCACCAGTAATACTGGAATAAAACATGGGTTCATGCTCTCCTTAACCAAACCCTTTCTCCATTAGTTTAGTTGACCTGTCGTTGTAGTTCCTTGGTTTCCTCGGGGTTGCTCCTATAAGCTGGTCGGTTGGGAAGAGTGGTTCTAAGTACAAATTCAATTTTTTGCTCAATTCCTCGAATTGTTGGTAGTTCAGAAGGTGTCTCTTCAGGGAACACATCTTCATAATCCTACAAAAGAGAAATAATGCTGCTTGAAAAGTTTCCGGCCAAGTTAGTACGCAAATAATTTTCTTTATACATAAGCAATATGTTGTCGGAGCTGTAAGGCTTGTTTGTGATGTGAAACGTACATGCGATGATGGAGTTACTTTAAGAAATTAACGAGAACAATTTAAACAAATAATCCCAAAGTAAAATTATCACTTATAGCAAGAGATTGATCCTTGGAATTCGTGTTCTTTAACTTGGTTAGGCAAGGTAGAGCAAGATCAATCAACCAAGCAATTCAAGAGACACAAAGAATAATTGTAAAGCTACGATGGTAACAAGAGTCCACAATTTAATAAAGAGAACTTTCACCTTTGGAGCCCTTATGCTCGATTAATTTAGGCTTTAGCGGAAGAAGAATCTCCACATTAGAATCGAGGTCACCCCGAGGAAGAAGGAGCCTAAGATCGTCGCTCTAGGAAAGGTGGCCGCAGAGGTGGAGGGTGGCGGTCATCCCAGGATGATCCAACTGGCTGGACAGCAGGAAGAGATGCAGAATTTCTCTGGACAGCAGCAATTTGGTCTTGGACAGATCTTGGACAGCAACCTTTGAGGTGCAAGAAACGTTGGAATGTTCTTCTAGGCTGCTGGGAACTTGGGACAGCAAAGTGTGGTCTTCCAGAGTGCTGGACAGCAAGATATTTTGTTGGAATGAGGGAACAGCAAGCAGAACTTCAGTGCAGCAGCAGATTTGAACGTGTGGAGGGCTCTGGTCAGCAGGTCCACAAGCTTCCAATCCTGGACAGCAACCCAGTTCAGGGGAAAACCAATTTTGGGAGAATTAGAATTATGAGTTGGAATTCTAATTTAGAGAGGAGGGAAAATAATTGGAGAATTCAAATTATTTTCCAAGAGGTGGCCAGCGGTTTCACAGGATTGAGGAGGTTTAATGGAGGGGGAATTAAGGTGAAAGAGAAAGAAAAAAAATCAAGGGAGGAGTTTCGGCCAGGCATAGAGGGGAAAGGGAAGTTAATTCTCATTAAGTGGGGCCCAATGTAGAGTAATTAAATCCTAATCAAACCCTGAAATTATGATTTTCAGATTTAATTGGGACTTAAGTAACCTCCCAAATTGAATTGACATGAGAGGGAAAATTGGGATTTGAATTTCAAATAGAATTAATTGCTAGTAATTGTTGGCTGTAAAAAGGGCTGATGGATTAAGCAATTAATCTAGCATTAATTGTTGACATTCCACGGATTGGGAAATCAGAGGGAAAGGGCGGTGAAGGCTGCAGGTGGAATTTCGGGAATCTAGGGAAAAGAGGCTCACGGGTTGGACTGCTGGCTGTGAGTTTGGGAGGCGGTAGAGGGTGGCTGCACGGGGAGATCACCAGACTGCTGGGACGATTGCAAGGTTGCGGCCAAAGGCCTGGAGGGCCAAAGAAACTGGCGGCCAATGGAGCCAGCCGCAGAACAGGGTGGGAGGCGGGATTGCTGGGTGAGTTGGGTTGTGGGGAGAAAATCTCAGGATGAGTATAATCCGGACGAAATTTCCTTGCGTTCTCACACTACTTGATCATAAAGAAAATCGGAAGAAGGTCTAGAACTCACAAAGAGATCTAGCTCTTCTCAAAACTCACTAAGAGATTTGAGAGAGAGGGTGAACTCACAAAGAGATCATACGTGGCAAATATTTTTCATTCATCAAAACTAAAATTACAATGCATGAGGCCTCATATAAATAGGCCAAAATGAAAAATTAAGAAATGACTCAAATGCCCTTCCGGGCTACATAAGCGACTAAGGCCCATAAGGGCAAAAACGGAAGAACATCAAAATAAAATACGCTACTACATAAAATGACAAAATACAAGTCATGCTCGTGGCCGTCGATCTCTGGCGTCGAAAATGGCGATGTCCTCATCAGTTTGCTTTCATTTTTACTGGCAAGAATGCATGATTGTTCTTCTAGCTTTTGTTTCAAACCTGAAGTGAATTCCCTCTTTTTGCTATCATGTTCTTTTTTTAGCATCAATTAATCCTTAGCAACTTATTGGGGAGTTAATGACACAAGAGTAATAGATCGTTGGTTAAGCATGAATGAATATTTATTAGAAAAATCATGTGAAATTTATCTATCAAATTTCCAAGGACGACCTAGAAGTATATGTTCTGCTCGCATAGGAACAACATCACATAAGACTTCGTCTTCATATTTTTCAATTTTAAAAGAAACTAATATTTGCTTATTTACCTACTTTTGTACTATCATTTAACCATTGTAATTTATATGGTTGAGGATGTTTAAGTGTGGACAACCCAAGTTTGTCACCATTGTAGAGCTAACTACATTAGTACAACTACCACCATTAATAATTAATACCTTATCCTTGACAAAGCACCTTATATAAAAAATGTTCTCTCATTGAGTTTCCTCCGTTTCTTTGGCTTGCACATTAAGAGCTCTCTTTGCCACCAACAAATCTCCTTGGACAACGAATTTCCCCTCACCTTCTAGCAGCACAGAAGGATTTTCTTTTGTTTGGTCATCTTTTTCGATAGTTTCTACTTCCCCATCGTCTCTCATTACCATGAGACATTTATTTGGACATTGACCAGCAATGTGGCCCATGCCTTGACATTTAAAACATTTTATATCATGGTTACAAGGAAGAAAAGGTTCAGTTTTACCTTTAGGATCGTGTGGACTGCTGCTCTCCACTTTATGTTCAAAGTGAGGCTTGAGGTGTAAAGGTAGTTGTGGCCGATCTTCTTTTCTTGGAAAGCTGGGTTTCCAAGAGTGGTGGTTGGGGTTGGAGGCTGCTCAGGAGTTTTATTTTATTTTGATTTGCCTTTCTATCATTATGGCCATATACAACAAATCTTCAATTTTCACATAATGTTGTAGTTCCACTCATTCTTGAATCCCCGGATTCAACCGTTGTAAAAATCTGGGCATGGTGGCCTTGGGATCTTCCTTCACATTGGCTCTGAGCATCGCTTTTTGCATTTCTTGGAAGTATTCTTCCACAGTTTGGTTTCCTTGTTTCATACCCTGCAATCTTTTGTATAATTTCATATAAAAATGACTTGGAACAAATCATTTCCCCATTATAGTTTTCTTTTCAAGCTATGTTTCATTAGGACACTCTTGATTCCTCTTTATACTCAACATCACTTGATCTCACCTACTAAGGCATAATCTGAGAATTCTGTGGCTGGTATGTTCACCTTCTTTTATTTAGAATAATTGTGGCAGTTAAAGATCAATTCTACCTTTTTTTTCTCATTCAAGATATGCTTCTGAATCGGCTCTACCATGAAAAGAAGGGATTCTCATTTTGATATTTCCCATATTTTTATTATCCCTTACTCTAGCTTCGTGATTTTCAAATTCACATCTCCTTTCTCTATTTTGCTGTAAATTTTCTGATTCTTCCTCCTCTTCTTCCTCTTCATCAGCAAAATGACCCCACCTAACCCTTTGCGGCATTGGTCTAGGTTGAATAGATGAGTTCGTTTGATTTTACAACTCCAATCTATCCATTTTCATCGATCTGCTCATACTCCGCCCTCATTATCCGCCTAACTTCTCCAAGAATGGCCTGGACTTGAAGATTTGGTAAAGCCGGTTGCTGGGATTCATCAATCAATTATTCTTCATGATTATGGTACATGGCATGTAGAAAAGAAAGAAGGGGAAAGCAGGAAATTTAAAACAAAAATACTTGAAACAAGAAATCTTAAAAAACAATTGGAAATAAGAATCTGAAGTTGAAATTAAAAGAAGCAAATGAATCTTGAACAGAAATTGAAACAGAAGGTAAAAAAAAATCTGAAACAGAAATTGAAAGAAGTAGAAGATCTTGAACAGAAATGGAAAGAAGCAGGCTTTGATACCAAAATGATACAATGTTATTAATTAGGAGTTTAGGGCAAAAACAGGAATTCGGTTTGAAACAAGGATATATGGACTGAAATTTCCATGTATTTATGCGGGTTACCTGAGAGCAGAATAGTTCTTGAAAACTGGTTTGCAAATAATGGAGAGCTGATAGAGTTTTTAGGATTCTGTTTTTTTATAGAAATCTGAGAAACGGAAGGGTTCTTGAAGGCTGTAGACAGCCTCTGGAAGGAGTTCTGGGCAGGACAGAAGAGCGGTGCTGCTGTTCTTGAAGGTCTGGGCTGAGAAGAAAGCTGTAGACAGCCTCTGGAAGGAATTCTGGGCATAATGGAGGAGTGGTGCTACCATTCTTGAAGTTTTGGCAGGTAGGAGTTCTGGGCAGAACCCAAAAGCTGTGCTGCTGTTCTTGCGGCAGAAGTGTGCAGGAAGGCAGGCTGACTGAGAACTGCAGCTGTTTGGATGCTATGGAAGGCGTCAAAGGAAGGGAAGATGACTGGTGATTGGGCTGGACGGCAGGAGAGTTGGGAGGCCTGGATCTTGGATTCTCCCTGAAAAAAACCTACGGCTGAGAGATGGAGGGGAAAGAGGGTCTTGGCTGAGACCTAGAGGAAGGAGGGGTTCTTGGAGACTTCAAGAGGGGGCCCAAAGGGGCAGCAGTTAAGAAACTATTTAACTTAATTACAACAACAACAACAACAACAACAATATCAAGCCTTTATCCCAATACGTGGGGTCGGCTACAAGAATCATTTTTTTCTATTGTGTCTTGTTAAGAGTCACTTCTCATTTAAATCTAATAAAGAAAGGTCATTTCTAATATTTTCTAATCAAGTCTTTTTAGGTCTACCTCTACCTTTCTTAACATAGGTCAAATTTAATGCATCCACTCTCCTAACAGGGTCATCAGAAGACCGCCATTTTACATGACTAAATCATCTAAGGCAGTCTCTAATCTTATCTGTCATTGGAACTACAACTTTTTCACTAATATGCTCATTTTGTATTTTGTCTCTAAGAATAAATCCACTTATCCACCTGAGCATCCTCATCTTAGCAACACTTAACTTAATTTTATGCTTCTCTTTTAATGGCCAACCTTCTGTGCCATAAAGCATTGCAGGGCTCACCACCATCTTATAAAATTTTCTCTTAAGTTTGAGTGGTATTTTTCTATCACACAACAAACCGGAAGCATCCCTCCACTTCAACCATCCAACTTGAATTCTACTAATAATATCCCCATTTATTTCACCATCACTCTGAACAATAGACCAAAGATATCTAAAATGAGTACACTTATTAATTTCTTGATCACTCAAAGTCACAAACCCCCCATTAGATATACTCAAACGATAATTTTTAAACTCTAAGGTTGACCTCCATAATTCGAGTTTACCTTCAACTCCATCTCTAGTCTTATCAACAAGAAGAATATCATCAACCAATAGCATACACCAAGGAACATTCTCTTGCAAACTATTTCACTTAATTGATCAACAAAATTCTATCCAATTTTCATTCACATGGCCTTTAAATATGTAAGTTTGTTACAATTTACATAAAGCCCCTTCAAACTCTCAAAATGCAGAAATAATACATGAATAGTTAAAATAATTCTATTAAAATACTAATTAATCACTTGGAGGAGATTAGCACTTGATGATCCAATTAAGCTCTTATTAACGGTCCTCTTTACATCCTCGTGGGCCCAAAGTTGGGTAAGCAGCCCACTAACTTCTTCTCCACCTTCGTGACTTTGTGTGCGTGTAGGATTTCCAACGGTAACTTGAATAGGACTTCCTTAACCGTTAATTTGATATGTATCATTTGTGATTATTGAAATCTTCTATATGTGTAGGTATTGGTTGTATGCAGCAGTCAACTGCAAATGTTTGGTTGTTACCAATGACGAGATGAGAGATCACTTGTTTGCACTACTTGGAAAGAGCTTTTTTCCAAGATGGAAAGAAAAACACCAGGTATACCTTTATCCTAATTTTTAGTTTACTAAATTTATTTAAGTAAATTGTATTTCATTCATAAATTAGTCTTAGTGGAAGTCTCGCACTATTTTTGGTGATTTTAAGATTTGACCTTCTCACATTTTTCAGTAATGTCTGTTGGTTCGACAGTGTAAACAACGTAAAGCACTCAACGTATTCATCAATAATTGTTCTTTGTGATGCTAGATTTTTTATTTCGTGGAGATACTTTAGTGATTGGGTCTATTTTTCAAATAGCTTGTTCAATGAAATTGCAATAAGGCTTCCAGTGATGGCATCACAATCTATGCTTCTGGCTCCTGCCGTGTATACCATACCAGTGCTTAAACATGGGTGCCCTACTACCTACAATTTCAACAATGTAAAACGAAAGGAGGAAGAAGAAAATTAATGCATAGGAATATCAAAGAAGTGAAGATATATATATATATATATATATTATTTTCATGATATTTAAACCATAAACCTCTACTTTGGAGTTTAAAGGCAATACCTCTCTACCATGTGGTTGGTGGTAAGAAGATAAAAAAAGGGGAGGTGAGAGTAATGGAGAATGGTGTTCTATTTGTTTCTACCTTCACATTGCTATGATGCTGCTTCTAGTTGTGTGGGGAACATAATTTTATGATTGCAAGAAATAGATTTGTCAAAATTTGGCATATAATTGATGGATGAGAATCTAACCCAGCTTACTGGCTGCCCTGATCCTTAAGGCTTACTAGGAAAATATTTGCCTTTGTAAGATAAAGACTGGCTCGACTCCATTTGCAGAACAAAAGTTTAGGAACTCGGCTGCCATGACCAGCTATTAAGAGCGCCGTTCATGGGTTTTTTTTTTTCTTCCGTACTCATTACTGCTAACAATATTGGAAAAACAAAGCTAATTGAGCAAGTGACAGTTAATTTTGGGCTTCTTACCATTCAAATGGTCAAAGCATGTGGTTTTCTAGCACCAATTAGGTTTATTTGTGTTTGGTATGGCTTGTAGGTATTTTCTTATATACATTGATAAATATTTGTGACTGCACCTAATATGGAGGTTGACCTCTCTGCACTGCATTATTTTCTTCTCCAGATCTCATTCCACTTTGAAGTGATGAATTATGCATATTGTTTTTAGTGGAGCTTGTGATTGGTGATTGTTGCTTATTTTTAATTGAAGTGGTTGAGTTTTACAATCGTATGTTTTCTTTTTAAAAGAATTTATCATATTACAATATTAATTATTCATATTGAGTATTGGTTTGGGATTAAATTGAGTGGGTTTGAATTTTTTCTGGTGCAATAAAATGTTGCATCAAAAAATGTTTTATTTCCCCTTATTTATATAGGACTAGGAGAGCTTCATGAAAAGTTACTCCTAAAAAAAAAAAAAACATGATGTTGTAGATATGGACAAACATAGACAGGTGTACTAAACTAGATGGTGCACACATGGCCTCTTTGCCTCTGACAAATATGTTGTCTCTGATGTGGCCCTTTAACGAGTGTCAGGGGCAAGTCTTAGCCAATACCTTGTGCGAGTCTTAGTGATTGAGTTTGTCGAAGTTATTATCTTGGGCAAGTTTATGAAGGTGAGTTCGTAGAGATGAGTGTTGAGTCCATAGGAATAAATGACAAGTCCCTTGTGCGAAAATGGCCAAGTAGGGATGGATTCATCTAATGAAGGCATGACCATAAGCTTTGTAAGTGTGTGCTTCTTGTAGCTTAATCCAAATATACATGGAATACATATATCGTTTGTTTTGGGAAACTACTATGGAAAGGAGAGTACCTGTTAGATCAAATGTTTATTTGGATGAGTTATTTGGACAATCTAGTTGAGAACAAGCGTATCTTTTGGTCTAGTACTCCATATGCGAGCCATATGCCATGAGCTCCACCGGGACAAACTCCTGCTTGTTCATGGATTGGGGCTGGTGCCTGACCCTCAGGATGAGGTTTCCTTTAGGTGAGCATTACTATGACCGCGTGTCCTCTCTGGTTGAGCCATTTGGTAGGAACTTGTTTAATACCTATGAGTTACTTATATTGGCATGTATGGTTGTACATTTAGTTCCTTAATTTACTTGATCTTTTAAAGGGTGATGGACTAGTGAGTTTAAGAAGAGAAACAATTACGTTATTTACTAAATGATAAAAGGGAGAGTAAATGAAAATTACTTCATTGTTTTAACTTGTAATTTGAGTGGAGCTCTGATACGATGCATGCCGAAGGTTTTAATAATTATGTAAGGACTCAAGGGTGAGATGTTTAGGAAGGTTTTAATTTATGAGGGTTTTAATTGTGGAAAGTTTTAGGAATGCTTTTTTATTGTGGATGGTTTTATTTGTGGAAAGTTTTTATATTTTAAGAAGGTTTTAGTTGTGGATGGTTTTAATAATTTAAGAAGGTTTTAATTGGGTGTCAGGTTTATTTAAGGAGGGGCTTTGTTGGTGTGAGTTTCCTTGTGGTGACTAGGGTTTGTGGGAGAGTGGATATATCTCTCAAATATTAGATCAATTGTATCCTTTGTTATTAGCTGAAGGAGTATTAAAAAATCAGCCCTTATATTTGTGTTCCTACATTCTTCTCTATTTTGTTGTTTTTTTCTTCAAAGACACATCAAATTGGTATCAGAGCAAGATTTTGGAGAGATGTCGCAAAGAAGGTGGATGCGTTGGAAGGCAAAGTGGAGCAAATCAAATCCTTGATGGTGGAGTTCTCAACCATCCAAGGAGGGTTTTTTGCCATGTATAATTGGATAGAGAGCCAATTTGGAGGGTTGGAGGAGATGATGTGGAAGCTCTTGGAGATGCAATCCAAAACTCCACCGACAATTCTAATTGCTAACCCTAACCAATATTTAAACGGGATTCCCTTGGTTGAATCTAAAGGAAAGGCAATCGGACAGGAGAGATTCGACAAGGAGAGTTTCTTTCATCAAGAGCCACCTCATTTTTCTTAATTTTTTTTGAAGAGCCACCTCCTAGGGCTCCGATAAGGGGCATATTAGGGTTTTCAGATGGGGGGACAATAATGAGAAAATTTTGTGGTGGAGGTGGCCGACCACTATTAGTGGCATTTTAAGCAAGGGGAGTGGGCGACTAGAGAAAGAGGGGGTAAGCTGAGCCGTGGGGATTGGCTCATTCAAGGAGGGTGGAAGAAAGGTGGGATTCCCACCATCGTTACACGAGGGAAAGATGGATGGATCACGACAACTGCTACACAAGAGGAAGATATTGGGCTAGTGGTGATCTTAGGGTGAGAAAGTTGAAGATGCGAATGGTTGAGGAGAAGAAGAGTAAGAGTTCAATAAATGGTACACAAGCTCGTTTCGAGGATAAATTGATCGATTAGGAGAAAGATGTGAAAGAGGAGGGAAAAGAAATAAACTTACAAAGCTGAGCTGATGGTGTTGATCAAAACCTAACTCTTGTGCAAAGTGATTCTACCTAGACATTCCCATCTCAAGAACCTGTGTTTTCAAAATCCACAAACGAAGATGGGAAAGACATGAAACCAAGGCAATGTCTGAGAATGAAAGAAAACCATTGTAAGCACCTTTGGTTTCTTCTGCTATGGGTATTTATGAAGATGAAAATGTTGAGGCTGAAACGCAGGATGTAACTAATACAGAGTTCTTGAAGGACAAAGTTGACATTCGAATTAATTATGTCAAAAAATACAAAGGATGAAATTTAGGTGTAAAGAGTTGCTCTGCATCTTCAAAGGCTAGATAATTAGTTTGTGGTCTTAGAAGTCAACAATAAGATTATAAACGAGATGGTTCTAGGAAATCATGATATGTAAGAACTGCATTGTCCATTATGACACGGAAAACTAAAGGATGAAAATGATATCAGTTTCTTCAGTAATCAATTGATTGTTTTGAGCAATCAAATCCTGAAACAAATCCAAAGTTACAAAATTGGAGGTTGAGGAGGAGCATTATAAAGTAGTAAACATTGTGATTGATAGCTTCATCATGAAGCAGTTTTTGGTTGAATTGACTGAAAAGAAATTTTTTTCATAAAAGATTGCAGAAAGTACATGGAGAAATTGAAGCATGCAGAAAATTTCTTTTTTGAGCTCAAGCGGGAATGAGCCACTCATGAGAGGAAGCTAATTACACTGTCGGACCGTAATGTAAAATTTTTGGAAGTATGATGATGAAAACATACGACTAAGAAGATTTGTAAGTCATTTGATTCCAAGGACTGAGATTTCAAATGATTGTTATGATAATATTTTGCAGATTATTTGAAATAAAATTGCAGAACTGCAGGCTATTGTTCTAGTTACCAAGGTTGAAATCCATCATTTTCAACTTGAGAAACCATCTTCTTTCCCACTTTTAGAGAAACTTGTACTGATGTTGGTGGAGCTCAGAGCACAAAAATAAAGTGCTTGAGCAAGAATTTGTTTTGAGAAATCAAGAAATTTTTAACCTCCAAAGAAAAAATCACGGATAATGAAGATAAATAAGTAGTTGCAGAAGGATATTAATGCTGACAAATTGCAGGATAAAATGCTAAATATAGAATTGGAGAATGTGTGGTAGATTGTCAGATTTACATGAAGCTTATCTTATATCTCAGAGTGAAATCTCGAAGTTGCTCAAGGAAAATGAATTGTTAACTGTATGATTTAAGTGAGCAAAATGAAGCATTTGAAAATGATTATATCCTTGAAGAAGCTATTGATCATGAGCTTCTCTCATTAAATTTCAGGAGTTGCATTACTGAGAAATATGCTGATATGTAGTGGTTAATTAGTGATGTGAACTTTCTTGATAGGATTATGGGCTTCGAAAATTTGTACCTCGGCCTCTCTACGTCTCTTTTTAGTGATTGGAAATGTTTTAACTAGTTTAGATTATGTGGTAGATTTTAGGAAGGTAGATTAGGTTTTAGATAAGACACTACTAAGAAATTTTGCACTCATTTTGTGAAGACTTTTATGATCTAAGTTCTGGTTTCCCATAGACGCATGCCCTTATATTTAATTACCCCTCTCGATAATGAGAGAGAACTTTCGATTAAGGCTAGTCATTAAATAGGCCATAATAATTACATAGCAGTTAGTAACAACAATTTTAGGGTATGAATTAGCTTTGAATTTTGGAGTTTAACATTTGAAATTTATTGTCGTATACTTAAAACGAGTGATGAAGGAATGAAGACAACCCAATCAAGATCCAATGGTTTCGTTATCCCGGGTTTTTATGGTTTTTGGTCTACTTAGTCAGAGGAGGTCGTCGACCCAACATGACAGAAAGAACCTTATTAACAACCATGGGTTGTTTCATCTAATAATATCTTATAGACCTGGGGTGGTTGTTAGTCGAAGGTGATGAATTTAAGAAAGCCCATGCTGGTGATGAATCTTTTGAGAATGAATTGTAGTAATACATTCCAAAAGACATCCGCTCTTTGTGAGCTGAAATTATTCTTTAATTCATCAGTTTTGCCGAAATGTTGCAAAGTGTGGATGTATTTTAATTTTATGTTTTTGTTTATTAAATTTCTATTTAAATATTTATAATTTGATAGATATTAGATTTGAAATTTTAATAGGCTTTAAAAATTGACTCCTCTGATTGAGATTTTGAAAGTAGAGTCTCATTTGGTTGATATTTTCTGTCAGCACGACCATCATCGGGGTTACATGGTTGTCATTTGAAAATATCTATATTTTGTAAGAATTTGAAAGCATTTAAAAGGAAGAGTTTCCTCCAATTGAGATTAACTTTTAACACGGTCATAATCGGGGTGTTTGAGCATTTTAAGCAAATATGCTAAGCATTCTTAGTTCTCGCATTTAGTAATTTGATATAAAGATTGGAGCACATGCAGGATATGAAGAGTTATAAATGTTCTATTACACACATATGAGAAGCCATCAATGATGGATATGGTAACACTCATTAACAACCCAAAAGCTTCAATGTTTCCTACTTCCTATTTTTTTGCGGGAATTTAGGAATGGCGGAGGACTGCCGGCGATCGCCGTCTGTTATTCCTCTGCATCAAACAACGGCCAATGAACAAGGGTTTTTTGTATGAGTCAGCAGCTCTAAACAACAGCCAATGAACAAGGGTTTTTTGGATGAGTCGGCAGCTCTAAAGGTATGGCGTCTCTACCCGAAGGAAGATCACGAACTACACCTCTTAGGAGTTCGGCTTTACGGATCACAGAGGGTTATCGACCACCAATGCAACAAACAACTATGGTTGAAGGTAATGGAAAGATGATTGCGGATAATTAGGTTACACCTAAATCTACACAGCCAAGATTGAATATTCCAAATCCTGGGAAGAACTATTTTGAAGCTTCGTCTTCTGGTTTGAAGCTGAAAGTTAATAAATTTATTACACCTAATGCTTCCGGTATTTTTGTACCTACAATCAGAAATGTCTTGAATCAAGATTATATTTCATATGCTCCATCTAATCCTGTAGAGATGGTGAATGCCATAGATCCTAATAATATGGTGAAGAATCCTGTATTGGTTGAGAAATCTTCGAATGTTCAGAATATGCCAAATTCATGGAATGTTAATCCACATATAAAAGTTAATTTGAATCTTGTTTCTACTGAAATTTCAGAAGATGGAATTCCTCTCAAGCTAAATTCAGACCATGAGAATGCCAATGTCCAAGTGTTGAAGAAATTCTTTGGTGGTTCAAGTTTTAGAAGAGAATGTTCTATTTCCATTTTATAGTATGGAGTTGAGAAAGCAATGGAATAAATTTGGAGGATTTCATCTAACATCATTGGGGTTAGATTGGATTTTATCTCCTTTTCATTCTTTTGAAGCTTTGGAGGGAGTTCTGAGTGGAGGTCCTTGGTATGTGGGTGGGTACATTGTTAGAATTAATAGATGGGCACCATCTTTTTCTCCTCATTGATTAAAGGGGTATCCTCTCCAGTTCTGATAAAAATGTGATGGGGACATCGATAAGAGGTTTCGATGCGTCTATCAGAGGCGACACAGGAGATCGATGGCCATAATGGAGAATATTTACTTTTGATGCATTTTATGTATTAGTTATTTTATTTTATCCTTTTTTCGTTTTTGCCCTTATGGGTAATTCGTCACTATTGTAGCCCAAGGGGCATTCTCATCTTTTAATTTTTTTTGTCATTGTGAAGCCTATATAAGTGGCCATGTCTTATGTATTGGATGATGATTAATGAATGAAAATTTGTTTGTTTCTTCTTCTTTTTCTTGCATGAGCTAGAGAGAAGGGAAAGAGAGCTCGAGGTGAGCTAGCGTAAGGCCCACCAGTCGTTGGAAGAGTCCGCGGCTCGTGGTAATTCCTTATCCTATCTTTTGTGTTTTCTCTCATCCTCTTTTCCCTCCCCCATCCACCGTCTCCTCCCCAAGCGCATCTTCCCCCGTGGTTTAACCCTTCCCACCATTTCATCCACTAACCTCCCCACTTCAAGTCCAACCACCTTCAAGTCCATCTCAACCCGACGGCAAAGCCCCTCTTCCTGTGGCCACCGGCCACCCTCATGCCCCAAGCCATTATGATGATTTCAATCATTATAATGACTCCTTAATTTAGATCTAGCATTAAAAGGAGTTAATGAATTTTGAAATTCAAAAACTTTCATTATTTGTGAAATCTAAATAAGGAAAGTTTTCAAACTCAATATTCAAATGAAACTTACTTTGAGGACTCATTTGTTTTCCCTCCAAATGGCCCGAGCTTGCTTGGAAAGAACTTAACTCCTCTTAATCTCCCTCCCCCCCTCTCTCTCCATGCAGCCGGCCTACTAGGGCCCTCTCCATTTAATGCTTATTTAAGGCATTAATTGAAAGTTAATTAGAAATCAAATTTCGAATTATTCTCCCCCCAATTTCATTCAAATCCTGAAATTAATTTCAGGTTTTGGAAATAAAACCCCCATCCCCTCTCTCTTGAACCCGCCGGCCCCCATTAATGGGCTCTCCCAATGTTTCTTATTGAGGCCTCAACTCAAATTGGATTTGAAATCAAATTTCAATTTGATTCCCTCCAAGGTTAATTAAATCTGAAACTTATTTCAGATTTATTTCAGGTTTACTGAAATCTGATTCCAAATCCCAACCTCCCTTCCCCCTTGAAGCTGCCGGCCCCTCTCCCTCCTCCCTCAAGCCGCCGACTTCTCTCCCCACCACCATCTCTCTTTCTTCCTACTTGTGTACCTTACTTCTCATGCTTATGATGAATGGCCGATCCCGAGGTTGACCATAGTTTCGCCTACAATGATCGTGGGGAGATAGACATTCTTCTCTCTCATTTCTATGACCCCGATTGGGAATACGACGAGACGGTGGAAAGATACGTCAAGCGCATCCTCCATCGCTTAGCACATACGATCGATCTTCAAAAGCCTAAGACGCCTTGGCTTCTCGTTGGGAGATCCACCCCTTCTCCGTCCGTGGCTACCGCTCCATCAATGAAGACCTTGGGTACTATCTTCCTAGTGGCGATTTCTCTCATTGTATGCTTCATCCTCAACCGCTAAGCCATACTTTGAGTGTGAGTGAGTATGGTAACTCATCGTGAACTTTCTAAACATTAATCATGTGATTTTATTACATATTTGTTTTTACTGAGATAATTTCAGATCTATCTTAACTTGTTCTAAATTTCTAGTCTTGTAATTGCTTATCATAATAAAATTGACGATTGAGAGTTCTTTTATCTCGCCTTACGAAACATTGTTCTTAAGTAGCAAGCATCGTGCATCTTTTAATATTTCTGTGCAATTCATATGTCTCACATCAAAATGCCTCATCTCCCTTTGCATTGCTGGGATGAGATTAATATAGCCAAGATTGCTTCCAAGGTGGGTGTTCCCTATGCTCCTTGATGGAAACATGTTCAAATGGGGAAGAAGGAAATTCGCAAGAGTTTTTGTGTGAATTAATCTGGATACAAAATTTCTAGGAGGTATTTGGGTGGATTGTTTGGGTGGAAGTTTTTTTCAGAAAATAGAGTATGAGAAAATCTTTTATTTTTTGTTTTAAATGTGGAGAGATTGGGCATAAGGAGAGTTTGTGTCTTGAATTAAATGTTGTTGTTTACAAGATTAATCCTCATAATAAAGATGCACCAATTACTATTTCAGATGAAGGCAATAATGGAGGTTTGAATAAATTGTAATATGGTGAAATAGAGTATGGGCTGTGGATCCACGTTAAATTTCAGAACAGGAAGAGGAAATTTGCTAGAAACAAGTAGCTAAACATGAAAGATTCTAAGTAGGAGGTTCCTTCTCGGGCTAGACTCAAAGAAAATGGTATGGGATATTCTACTGTCATTCAAATTGAGGAAGATCGTGAGCTGAATAATAATCTGGATAATTATTTATTAAATACAAACAAATTCAGTTTGCTTATGGAGCCTACCGGTGATAAAGATAAAGACGATGAACAAATGAATCTAGATGCACTAGTTACTAATGTCTATTATAAGGATAATATAGTTGACTGCAATGAGAATTCAGAAGGTAATCAGACCTTGCGGATTAATGCAAATGGAAGTGTGGAATGTAATGCTAAGGAAGTATATAAAAGTCTGAATGCAAATAATTCTAGTTCTCCTGGAATTCATAGTTCTCAGTTGGCGTTGGGAGTGAAGCTTGTTAATAATGAATCAGCTACTCTTGAAGATAATCCAGTTGATAGTGGAAATGTTGAACGTTCATCAGCAGACTTTGATGTTAATGGGAATGCTTCTATGCAAATAAATAAAAATTTATCTTCTACAAGTGCTATTATGGAGGCGAGTTCTGTTAGAAATAAACAGAAGCTTGCTAAAGAAGTTAAATCTTTAGGGCCCATTGATGATATCCCAAGAAAAAAGAAGAGGAGAAGGCAGTGGTTCGCATGGTGCTTGGGACGATGTCTTCTTTCTTGTTTTGGAATTGCAGAGGAGCCATTTTTTAAAAAAGAAAGAAGATTCTCTGTATCTTAGGGAGTTGGTGAGGGATAATGAGGTGTTTTTTATTGGGTTGGTAGAGATGTGGTTGTCTTGTTTGGATAGAAAGGAAGTTAATAGGATTATTGGGATGTATTGGGATTTTTTTCATCATCCTGCTAATGGTACTTCTTGAGGTATTCTTGTTTTGTGGAATAGGTCGGAGGGTAGTTTTGATGTTGTTTTTGACTCATCTCAGGTTGTGTTTGGGTGTTTCAAAATTCCTAATAAGGGGTTTTGGAATGTTGCTATGATGTATGGGAGTAAGGATGTGTGGGCTAGAAGATGTTTATGGGAGAGTCTTGGTAAGGTATTGGTGGGTGATATTCCTTCTATAGTGGGAGGGCATTTTAATTGTATTTTGTCCAAGGAAGATAAAAGAGGAGGGAAAAGGCTTATCCTCCCAAGGTTCTCAAGAAATGAAGTCCTTTTTAACTAACAATGATTTGCATGATGCATGTATTGTTGGAACAAGTTAAGGTATACTTGGTGCAATAATAAGGATGTCAATTCGAGGATTTGGGAAAGGTTGGATAGATGCTTGTTGAATTCTGCAATTCTTCAGCAAGTCCCTTATGCTATGGTAATGCATCTAGCGAGAGTGGCTTCAGATCACTCTCCTATTATTTTTAAGTTAAAGGATACTTCGAGGATGATGTTTGGAATTCATACCCTGCAGCGTGAAATGTGGTGCTTAAAGCTTGGAGAAGATCTGATTTTGGCAATGAGGCTGAAATTCTAAAGAGGAAGTTGAATAGAGCACTGAAAGCATTGTATTATTGGAATAAGAATAAAGTTAGGGACCTATCTGTATTGAAGGAGGCTTTGAAGAAGGAGATTATGGAGTTGCAACATAAAGAAAGCTTGGACGAGGGTTTAAATAAGCAAGATATGCTTCTGTTAAGGAGTAAGGTGCATGAGATGAACGTCACATTACGGTTTTTGTGGAATCAGAGAGCCAAAACAAGATGGATCCAAGAAGGTGATACAAATTCAAAGTTTTTCATGACTATGATTCAGCTAGAAGAAATGGGAAGCAAATTAATCAAATAAGTGATGCTAGTGAAGGCCTTGTGGTAGATCAAGATAAAATTAAATCAGCTTTCCTTAAATTCTTCAATCAGAAATGGAAGCAAAGGGATTGCAACCTCTCGGATTGGCCTAAATCGTTTAATCAACACAGAATTGTTAATGCTGAATGGAATATGCTTAATGCTGATTTTACTCAAGATGAAATGCTGGAAGCTGGCAAGAGATGCTTAATGCTGATTTTACTCAACAATAAATCTCCAGGTTTGGATGGTATTACCGCTTCATTTATTAAGTTCTACTGGAGTATCATTAAAGACGATGTATGGAGGGCAGTTAATAGATTTTTCACTAAGGGAGAGATGCATCCTGAGTGGAAGGATACATTAATTGTTCTAATCCCAAAGGTTAAGAACCCATTGGAGCCTTCGCAATTCAGACCAATTAGCTTGTGTCAATCGATTTTTATAAGGTGGTGGCTAGAATGATAATGAGCCGTGTGAAATATTGTTTGCCCAAAATCATTGCCGAAGATCAAATTGCTTTTGTACCTGGTAGATCTATGTCGAACCATTGTTTATTGGCTCAAGAAATCTTCAATAAGTTCAGATTTTCCAATTCCAAGAAAAGACTTATGCAGGTAAAAGTTGATATGGAGCAAGCATATGATTGTTTGAGTTGGCCAACACTAGCTGAGTCTTTAAGTTGGTTTGGTTTTCCTCCAAGACTCATTAATCTTATTATGGAATGTGTTCAAAATGTGAGATTTTCTATACTTATTAATGGTAGAAGATCTGGTTGGATTTAAGCTAAAAGGTTGTTTAGGCAAGGATGTCCATTGTACCCTTATTCGTATATATTGTGCTCCCAACTTCTTTCTAATGCTATATATCAAAGGGGTGCTAAATTGGGTATTAAGATATCTCCAATATCTTAATAAATTACACATTTATTATATTCTAATGATGTATTATTATTCTCAAATGCTTCTATGAGAGCAGCTCGTTGTATGAAGAAAATTTTGAGGGATTTGTGTGGTTGGACCGGCCAAAAAGTGAATAATATGATATCTCAAATTCTATTTGGAAATTCAATAAAGAAAAGGTGCAAGAAGAAAATTTATAATAAGTTGCGGTTCATGATAGTGAAAGAAATGCAATGTCTTGGTGTGAAGATGGCGTTAAGAATGCTTGTAAGTTTTGATTTCTAAATCATTTTAGGCCATGCGTTAGAGAGGCTAAATGCATGGGGAAATAGATGTCTTTCGTTGGCGGGAAGTGTTCTTCTCATAAAAAACACTTTTCTTTCACTACCTATTTTTTATCTACACATTCCTTGGTCCCTAAAGGAATACTATATGAGTTGGATAAAATTTTTAAAGATTTCTTATGGCACAAAGACAAAGGTCGGAGAGGCTTACATTATGTTACATGGGAAGATCTTTATAAACCAAAGTTGCTTGGTGGATTGGGTCTTCATTCTTCAGTTGACAAGGTGGGACCTTTGAGGTTTATAATTACTTAGAGATTCATTCAGAATCCACATTCTTTATGTAATCGATCTATCATTTCAAAATATGGAAGTGATGTGTGGAGTGGTATAGTTAAAAGAGGAAACTCTCCATCTTGGAAATTTCTGGTGGATGGAGCTAAGTATTTAAAAAATATTGTTAGATGGAAGTTGGTGAATGGCAATAAAGTGAGTGTCATGAATGATACGTGGATCTTTGATAAACCTCTCAGTAAATGGCCTACTTATGTTAACTGTGATGAACTCCATAATGAATCATTTCAGAATTTTATTTCAAATGATGGCTTCTGGAACTGTGTGGAGTTGCAAAAAGTTTTTCATGAGGAGTTGGTTTAGGTTATCAAAGAAATTCAATTATTTGCAGATTTTGATAAAGATTACATTGAGCTTATTAATCAACATTCGAGTAAATCAATCACTACTCTGTCATTTGAAGCTTCAATGGAATTTGACTTGCATCAGAGGACGACGGAACAAAGCCAAATCGAGACATTGAATTGTATTAAGAAATTCAATCTTATTCCTAAGGCTGAATTGTTTTGGTGGAGATTATGCAAAAATGCTCTCCCTACTAACTCCTAGGAACTTATTGCAATCAAATAGATGTGCTAGAGGGTGTCATGAGGTGGAGAATCAAGAGCATGTGGTTGTTCGCTGCATTCAGTTGCTTCAGATTCTGCATAAGCTTCGTGAATGTGGGTTTCAAGTTCATATCTTTGATTCTTTTGCAAACTGTTTAGAGGAGTTGAAAAGAATGTCTATAATTAATTTGTATATTGTCAAATTATACTGTACAATAGTCTATTTTTCCTGGAAATGGCAGAATCAAATAAAGCTAGGATTGGCTACATTATCTGTTAATTTTTTGTCTTCGAATGTTTTAACTTCCATCATGCAGCCGTCAAAGAATCCAATACTGGAAAACATGGATGCTGATCTCCGGTTGGAGTCCCATGATGTTTGGCATCCTCCACCTCTAGATTGGATAAAGTTCAATGTGGATGCTTCCCTTATGGAATCATATAATGCGGGTATTGGAGTTATTATTAGAAATCACAAGGGGCGGTTTCTTCGTGCGTTTGGTAAGCAGTTGAGGCATTGGGATGTAGCTACTCTTGAGCTACAGTCTATTCTCTTACTTAGAGAGCAATTGCAAAGGTGGATGCTACAATACAAGGGTGTAATTATTGAAGGAGACAATGCTAATGTGATTAAGTGGTTTCATGAATCCTTGAAGAAGGTGAAATGACAGCATTATGAAAATTGGAATAAAGATTTGATTTTCCTTAATGATTTTAATAATGGTATGTTTCATTTGATTTCTAGAAATTGTAATGATGTAACCGACTATTGTGCTACTTTAGCTTTAAGTAGTAGTTTTGTTTTTTATTGTTTTTCAGTTAATTGCATTCCTTCTTCTTTGTTTTATTTATTGAAAGGAGTGTGATAACTATCTTTAGTTGATTGTAAGTTCTTTTTATTTTAATGCAAATTACAACCTTCAAAAAAAAAAAAAAACTTCAATGTTTGGGATTTCTTGTTGTTGACTTGATTAGGCCAATTCAATTAAAAGAGTTGAATAGATAAAGCATAGGATGCTTAAGACATTGAAAGTGGTTTGTATAGAATAAATAATTGAATGAACTGGAACCTGTTTGAGCTACAAGTAATGTAGTTTAGATTGGTTGTAAAATTGGGAAATGTTCCACCCTACAAGTGTCTTGCATAGTGACTCTAACATCTTCATAAACAACCATGGATAAATCTGGCCTTTTTCTGGGGGAATGATTAAGACCTTCTTAAGTGATTCAAAGGTTTATTTTTGGAATCGTGTTAATGTTGTAGTTAAAAAAATTCTCTTTTGACTCTCCAATCTTTCCCTTAAGTGTTGGAGTTTGTGGCTGGCGATTGTCTACCAAATGATCTTCCATCAACTTGGCCAATTGAGAAGAATGCAATAGTTATTGCAGATGTAACATATGCATTGGATAGCTCCTCAAACTAATTGTTAAAAATCTTGCAGTATAGATTGTTATTACACCTTGGCATGCTCCCTTTTCAAGTTTAATATAACTAAGAACCAAAGCATTATGAAATATTTTCTTAAAAAAGGAATCCATGAACTTATTTATCTATTGAGCTGTATCCATTAGTACTAACTTGGTGCCGGTCCATCCATGTAGGGCAATGCATCTGTTAATTTTTGCTTTTCCAAAAGGTTGTAATAAGAGAAGAATTAGTCAGGTTCAAACAACCAACTTTGAGATTTATTACCCTTAAAGTGCGGTATATCAATTTTCACTGCCTCTAATGAAGATCTTGGATTGTGGTCGAAAGACATTCATGAGCAGACCCTCCTCGTTATTACCATTAGGCTTCAGATGTTCTGATCGATCAATCCTCTCTTCAATTGAGGATAAAAGATGTGACACATTGTTGAGGATCTTTGTCATCATTGATACCAGCTCCTCTACCTTGTCTAGATGTCTAAGACACTGCTTGAAGATTGGCAACTCTCTAGTTTCCATCAATGAAGAGGCAAGTAGTTTTAAGTGATGAAAAGTGGTCAGCAAGAGTGGAGCTAGGTTGGGTTTGCACCGAGATGCTTCTGTTGAGGGATCTTTCTCTTCTTCTCCAATTCCTATTGTGCACTTAACTATCCTCCCTCAATAGAAGTCGACAAATAATCGTGGACATCAATATGGATCCGCTTCTCACAAAGGCCAATCTAATTTCAATGGCTTTTGATCTCAGCTCGATAGTATTTCCGAAGTATCTACATTACTAGCTGGAAAAGCTATCATTGAATGATCCGCACATATTAGTGATGAGGAGGCTCATGCCGATTTGTTAGAGTATATTCCTTAGCCAAAAATTTTAAAAAAGTGGTCATAAAAAATGCTGATCTAAGAGGTGAGTGAACCAAGCATGCAAAGAGAATCAAAAGTTGGCAACAATATTAGAACTTAAACCTCTTGAAGAAGACCTTAAGCGTCAAGAAGCAAACATTTGTAGCTTGATCAACTATTAGAGCTAAATACCAAGTAATGACTCCTTATGCTTACAAAATAATGGGCATTGAAACTCTTATAGAAGAATTTGGTGGTGTTGAATTGATAGAATTAATAAAATAGGTTTTGTTTTTTTGCTTAAATGCTTCATGTAATATTGCTTAGTAGTGAATGTTTGTAGAGATAATTATAGCTTCCAACAGAGATATGAGTGCATGTGTTTTACATGTTTATCTAGTTTACATTTAGTGAGTGTTATTATTTTTTTATTTTTTTAATCTAATTAAGTGTGGGTATTTTGTTTGTTTAAAATTTCAGTAATTTCCTAGCGTCCCCCCACCCCCTCCTCCGTATAGGAGGTCGTGTAGGCACTTGCTTTTCAATATTTCCGGTTGGATAAAAAATGAGATATCGTGAGGTATTTGTGTGTTCATTTTTCTTGACCAGATCAAGGATATAGGTCTTCTAGGTGGATCAAAGATATAATGACGGCTCTTTGACACCTATTGTTGAAGTAAAAAAGAGAGAAGTTTATACCTCTATGCACGGTGAGTGACGACGACGTAGGAATTTGGCAAGTTAGAAACCCTTCTTTTATTGATTTTTTTGTAACCATGGATAAATATATGAGGAATAGGTGGTTGGATATGGAAGCAAGATCGGAGGCTGGGTATGTTGGGTTGGACGGGAGCGGGAGATTATGTCGGATAGGTCGAGTATGGCTCAATTGAACATGAGGACAAGTCGTAGACTGAAGTTTTGTGCCAGTTACAGGTTGAAGTTGTGTGTTGAGGAGGAATCGCAGGACTAGGGCGAAGCTCGGATCAGATCGCAGGACGGGCCGACACGGTCGTATGGCGATTTAGAACTGTAGAGGTTAGCTTTTGCGTGTTGAGTCCGGTCGAGGGCGGGAGGTTTGGGTGGAATCGTTTGCGACAAAGGGAGATGGGATTGGTTGCGACTGAGGGAGACACAAGGGAAGGAGTCAGGCTCGAAGGTCTTCCTTCAGCTTAATGTGTTTGTGTGAGAAATAGAGAGATGAGAAACAAAGGTTGAGTGTGAGGGGGACCGGGTGATTTCATTCGTGAGAGTTGAATGGAGAGTGAGAGAGCAGGCTAGTAGGTTTTGTGCCTAACTGGGAGTTACTTGAGCAAACTGTTGCTTCGTTTGAGAGCGAACCATTAAGGTGGGGCCAATCGGGCTGGTTAGTAGTCAACAAGAATCACAAATGATCTAGGGTAGGAGATTAAAGTATGATTCAGATCTTAATTGGGCTCTGATACCACTTTTGTCACGACCCATCCCAGATGCTCGATCTAACAAGGCGGGTACGAAAAGTCGGACCATAGTACATTTCTAAAAGTATTAAATAATTCATCATCAAAAACTTTTCTATAAACTAAAGAACCACTAAACACAAAAATCTAATTTACCTGTTATCATTTGCACGGCGTCTTCTGTAAACATGTTCTTCTCTTTCTGTCATTTCTTTTCTTTAGGAACTTACCTGAAACATTTAAACTTGTGGTTTGAGTTTACTAAGTAAACTCAGTGGGTAACTATATAAATTTATCATTATAATATAATTTAACATATATTATATCCTTTCTTAATCGTGTTTCTTTCAATTCATTATCTTAATACTTCTTTGAATATTTTCATTTAAAATAATTTGAAGCATTTGTTATCTTTAATATTTCATTTATATTTCATTTTCCCATTTAATTTGCACAGGAGCACCGTCTCAAAGTACCCAAAGGTACAACCTTTTCCATTTGATTTCCTTTTCCCATTTTCGTAGAAATTTCCTTTTCCTTTTTCGTGCACGAGTACGGCGTCCCCAGCCAGTACCATAATGGGGTGACTCCTGTCGTTTTCAATACCCTTTTCCTTTATCTTCTTTTCTTTTCTTTTCTCATTTCATCGTTATTGATACAATTGCATACAACACATCTTACTTGTATCTCATAAATATTACTTAGTCATTTGCATATACGAATCATGTACATGTGTATTTTTCTTTCTAAACTTTACTTTCTATTTCTTTGATATACTCATAACATATCCTTTTTCTTTTCTATAATTGTACTCATACATGTCGTTGCTTATTTTAGTTAACATATTTCTCAAAATAGAGAAAATCATAACATCTATCAATTTGCGATATACTTCTTTCTAAAGAAATAGAATGAAATAAAGAAATTAAACTTTTAAAATACCCACTTGAAACTTTTCAGGTCTCGAGCGAATTACTTTGATCAATTTCTCTTCAGAATCTCGCGGGATCAACCATACAACTTGATCTTTCACTTTCTAAAACCCTAAAATTCAAAATAACTTTCATTGTAAACTTAAAATTTAATACATAATAAACTATTAAAGAATTTTCCCGAATGAATTTCTCAACTCTCAAATCCTTCTCCCAATTCCTTTTTCTTCGCTAAATCCTTCCTTCCTTCAAGAAATATATCGTCACTTTAAACGAGTAGGAGGAAGAATTTATAGGAAAATCCAAAGAAATTTCAACAAACCTTTTTCCTATTTTCCCGTCGTTTCTTCCTTTCGTTGCAAATCTCTCCAAACTTCTTCTGTATAACAATAAGAACGAAAAGGTTTGTTTTTCTTATCCTAGAAGCGATCATTTGCTAAAATTGAAAAGCGAAATTACCTCGCTCTCGCATGAACCCCGGTTCGCCCTTCATGTTCGCGGCGAACTGCTGTTCCGCGAACTCTTCTGTTCGTGTATAATAGGTTCAGGCGGCGTGGGTTCACTTAACCGGCCGGATGAAGCCGGTTTTATTACAATCTCCCTCCTGTATTTAATTTCGTCCTCGAAATTAAAATCAATCAAAAGAAAACGTACCTTAGTTAAATAAATGAGGATATTGACTCCTCATTTCAGCTTCTCGCTCCCAGGTGGCATCTCTTTCTAATCCATGTTTCCATAAAATCTTCACAAAAGGAATTGCCCTATGCCTCAGTTGTTTTACATCATAATCCAGTATTCTTTCAGGTTCCTCAACATATCTCAAATCAGGTTGCAATTCAATGGATTTTGACTGTATTCTTTTAGAATCATCTGAGACATACTTCGAAGCACTGATATGTGAAACACATTATGAATTCCTTGCATATGTACTGGTAGATCCAATCTGTATGCCATATTCCCAATCTTTTCAATAATTTCATAGGGACCTATGAATCTTGGGCTCAACTTCCCTGTCTTTCCAAACCTTTGAACATCTTTCATTGGGCTAACTTTTAAGAAAACAAACTCTCCAACTTCGAATTCCACTGGTCGGTGCTTTGCATCAAAATATTTCTGTTGCCTGTCTTAAACTGCCTTTAATCTGTCTCTAATCAATCTGATTTTGCTAGTAGCCTTATCTACCATTTCAGTTCCAATTACCTTTCTTTCACCAGTTTCTAACCAACACAAGGTTGTTCTGCACTTTCTTCCATAAAGGGCCTCATATGGTGTCATTCCAATGCTAACTTGAAAACTGTTGTTGTAAGCAAATTCAATTAATGGTATGTGAGTCTCCCAATTTCCTCCAAAATCTAAAACACATAATCGCATTAAATCTTCTAAGGTTTGAATTGTTCTATCTGATTGTCCATCTGTCTGTGGATGAAATGCTGTACTGAAAGTCAATCGTGTACCCAAAGCTTTCTTGAATTTTCTTCCACAATTTAGAAGTAAAACGGGCATCTCTGTCTGAAACAATAGATTTTGGAATTCCATGCAATCTCACAATTTCATCAACATATAGCTTTGCTAACTTTTCCACTGAATATGTCTGCTTGATTGGTAATAAATGAGCTGATTTGATCAATCTATCAATAATAACCCATATTGCATCTCTACTCTTCCTCGACCTGGGTAATCCAATTACAAAATCCATCGCAATGTCTTCCCATTTCCTCTCAGGTATGGGTAAGGGTTGCAGTTGATCACTTGGCTTTTGATGTTCTGCTTTGATCATCTGACAGGGAATGCATTTTGCTACAAATTCTGCAACACTTCTCTTTAATCCTGGCCACCAAAATAAACCTCTGAGTTCCTGATACATCTTTGTACTGCCTGGGTTAATTTCATATGTTGAGAGGTGAGCTTCTTGCAATATTTTCTCTCTTAAGCTTCCAACCTTTGGAATATAAATTCTGCCTTTATACTTTAATAACCCTTCTCCATCAACAACAAAGTTTTCTAATTGTCTTGCTTGTACCCTCTATATGATGGCCTAGAATTTTTCATCCTGAGATAATGAATTGAGCACTCTATCTTTCAAAGTAGATTGGATCATCAGCTGATTCAACATCATATCCTTTGTCTCTTTTTGATTGACCACTGAAATTTCTAACTTTTCCATATCTCTGATGATCTGCTCCTGTTGGGTGATTAGCCAATTTGCATTTCCAAGTGTTTTTCTGCTAAGTGCATCTGCAACTACATTTGCCTTTCCAGGATGATACTGTATATCCAAGTCATAATCCTTAATGAGCTCTAACCATCTTCTCTGTCTCAAATTAAGCTCTTTTTGATTGAAAATGTACTTGAGGCTTTTATGATCTGTAAACACTTCGCATCTGACCCCATACAGGTAATGTCTTCATATTTTGAGTGCAAAAACTACAGCTGTCAATTCTAAATCATGAGTATGATAGTTCTTTTCATGAATTTTCAGTTGCCTTGAAGCATAGGCTACCACTCTACCATACTGCATCAATACACATCCAAGTCCTCTCAATGAAGCATCACAGAAAATTTGGAACCCTTCTGAACCTGATGGAATTGTCAAAATTGGGGCAGTCATTAGGCAATTCTTCAACTTCTGGAAAGCTCATTCACACTGATCACTCCATTCAAATTTTACTGCTTTCTGGGTTAATTTGGATAATCGCACTGCTATCTGAGATAACCCCTCTACAAATCTTCTGTAGTAACCAGCAAGTCCAAGAAAACTCCTCACCTCTGAAACAGTTGTTGGCCTTGGCCAATCTGATATAGCTTGAATTTTATTTTGATCAACTGAAATTCCTTCTCCACTAATCACATGCCCCAGAAAGTTTACACTGCTCAGCCAAAATTCACACTTTGAAAATTTGGCATACAACTTGTTCTCCTTTAATGTTTGCAACACTACCTGTAGATGACTGGAATGGCTTTCTTCATCTCTTGAATAAATCAGAATGTCATCAATAAATACAATCACAAATATGTCCAGAAATGGTTTAAAAATTATGTTCATCAAATCCATAAATATAGCTAGTGCATTTGTCACCCCAAATGGCATTATCACAAATTCATAATGACCATATCTGGTTTTGAAAGCTGTCTTTGCTATATCTTCCTCCTTAATTCGTAACTGATGATATCCAGATCTCAAATCAATTTTAGAGAAAACTGTAGCCCCTTCCAATTGGTCAAAAAGATCATCAATCCTGGGCAATGGATATTTATTCTTAACAGTAAGCTTATTCAGTTCTCTGTAATCTATGCACATTCTGAAGCTCCCATCTTTCTTCTTTACAAACAGTATTGGAGCTCCCCACGGTGAGGAACTTGGCCTGATGAAACCCTTATCAAGCAATTCCTATAACTGACCTTTCAGCTCCTGTAACTCTTTGACTGCCATTCTGTAAGGTGCTCTTGCCACTGGTTCTGAACCCGGTATCAATTCAATAGTGAAATCTATCTCTCTTTCTGGTGGTAATCCTGACAAATCATCTAAAAACACCTCTGGATACTCTCTGATTACAGGTATATCTTTCAACTCTTTAACTTCCTTATTTGTATCATTTACTTGAGTAAGAAAACACTGACATCCCTTAGATACAAATTTGTATGCTTTCATATAGGTGATTATCATTGAAGAAATTCCTCTCTCACCATAAAACTTCAATTCTCCTTCTGGAAATTTAAACTTCACAATTTTCTTGTTGCAGTCAATAACCACAAAATGCTTTGATAACCAATCCATTCCCAATATCATATCAAACTCTTGCAATGGTAAAACATTCATAGAGGTTTCAAACTCTTTTTCATTTAATTTGAAAGTCACTTTACATACACCATTTACATTCATAAATGATCCATCTGGCATTAAAACTTTCAAAATTACATTGGTCTCACAAACATTTAATCCAACTATTTTAACAAATTCTTCTGAAATGAAAGAGTGTGAAGCTCCTGTATCAAAAAGAATCCGTACAGGCTTTCCTTGCATCATAATTATACCTATAAATTACATAAAAAGACATAAACATACATCATTCTTTTAATAATACTTTCATAATACATATTCATTCACTTCTCATTTTTATCACCTGTAATCACTTCAGGTGAATCCTTAGCATCCTTCTGAGTTAGTGCATATACTCTAGGCAGAGTATTCTGTCGGCTTTGACTTGATCCTGGAGTAGAAGCAGCTGATTCCATTGTTCTTGGTCTTCCAACATTCCTCTGAGATCCATTATTCATCTTTGATTCTCCTGGTAGTCTTTGCCCCAGAGTAGGACAGTTCTTAGCTATATGACCAGGTTGATGACACCAGAAACAAGTGTTTGTACCAGATAAGCATTCTTCTTTATATTGTCTTCCACATTTGTTATAACTGTTCACACTTGAACTGTCACTGCTGCTAGACTTTGTCTTTTTCCAATTAAATTTCCCACTTTGTGAAAAAGATTTGCTATGTGAATTCTGAGGAATTTCCATAACTTCACCACTTTTCCTCTTCTGAAAATCACGTCTCTTTTGAGTATTTTGCAGGTCTGCTTCTATCCTTCTAGCTTTTTCCACTAGCACTACATAATCTTAAATTTCAAAAGGCCTAGGGGTTGCCTAATTACATCCTTCAGTCCAGATAGAAACTTATAACATTTTTCCTCTGCCATTTGTAATAACTGGGGAGCATATCTGGACAGGGTGGTGAATTCAGCCTCACACTGCATCACTGATTTTTCTCCTTGCACTAATCTCATAAATTTATCCCGCATCTGTCTTCTCACCGTAAGTGGTACGAACCAATCTCTGAATATCTGAGTGAAGTCATCCCACTTGATTTGTATGCCAGGTATTCCTTCAAATTTGTCTTGATACAGTCCTCTCCACCACCTTTCAGCTTCTCCTTCTAGTGCAAAGGTTGCCAAGGAAACTTTTCTCTCTTCTGGACAGTTCATACCTTCTAATATCTTTTCAATCCTTAACAACCAATTTTCAGCCTCTATTGGTCCCTCTACTCCTTTGAATAATGGTGGTCTCATATCTTGAAATAGTTTTAGATATTTGTCCATAATCATCCCACCACCACTACTACTCCCCGATGGTTGATTTCTTGAATCTTGAATTAGCTCAGTCACAGTTGTCATCATTTGAGCCAATGCATCAGAATTAACAGGAACATTGGGTGTTGTTCTTTCCACTTCTTCATCTTCTTCATATTCATTTTGTTTTCTGTTGATCATAACATAAACATTTAACTTTATAATCATTTATAATCATCCTAATGACTCTTTCAGTATGATTCAGATCTTAATTGGGCTCTGATACCACTTTTGTCACGACCCATCCCGGATGCTCGATCTAACAAGGCGGGTACGAAAAGTCGGACGATAGTACATTTCCAAAAGTATTAAATAATTCATCATCAAAAACTTTTCTATAAACTAAAGAGCCACTAAACACAAAAATCTAATTTACCTGTTATCATTTGCACGGCGTCTTCTATAAACATGTTCTTCTCTTTCTGTCATTTCTTTTCTTTTGGAACTTACCTGAAACATTTCAACTTGTGGTTTGAGTTTACTAAGTAAACTTAGTGGGTAACTATATAAATTTATCATTATAATATAATTTAACATATATTCTATCCTTTCTTAATCTTGTTTCTTTCAATTCATTATCTTAATACTTCTTTGAATATTTTCATTTAAAATAATTTGAAGCATTTGTTATCTTTAATATTTCATTTATATTTTCTTTTCCCATTTAATTTGCACAGGAGCACCGTCTCAAAGTACCCAAAGGTACAACTTTTTCCATTTGATTTCCTTTTCCCATTTTCGTAGAAATTTTATTTTCCTTTTTCGTGCACGAGTATGGCGTCCCCAACCAGTAGCATAAGGGGGTGACTCCTGTCGTTTTCAATACCTTTTTTCCTTTATTCTTTTTCTTTTCTTTTCTTTTCTTTTCTCATTTTCATCATTATTGATACAATTGCATACAACATATCTTACTTGTATCTCTATAAATATTACTTATCATTTGCATATACGAATCATATACATGTATATGTTTTCTTTCTAAACTTTACTTTCTATTTTTTTGATATACTCATAACATATCCTTTTTCTTTTCCATAATTGTACTCATACATGTCGTTGCTTATTTTAGTTAATCATTTCACAAAAAGTAGGAGAAATCATAAATCTAATCAATTTCGCATATACTTCTTTCTAAATGAAAATAGAATTGAAATAAAGAAATTTAAACTTTTATAAATACCCACTTTGAACTTTTCAGGTCGTCGATGCTTGATCTACTATTGAATCAATTTCTCTTCTTATTGAATCCTCACGGGATCAACACATACAACTTGATCTTTCACTTTCTAAAACCCTAAAATTCAAACAATAACTTTCATGTAAAACTTAAAATTATAATCCCATAATAAACTTATATAAAAAGAATTTCACTTACGAATGAGAATTTCTCAAACTCTCAAAATCCTCTCTCTCCCAATTTTCTTTTTCTTCGCTACAATCTCTTCCCTTTCTTTCAAGAAATATATCGTTCACTTTAAACGATGTAGGAGGAGAATTTATAGGAAAAATCCGAAAGAATTTCAACAAACCTTTTTCCTAAATTTTTCTCGGTCGTTTCTTCCTTTCGTTGCAAATTCTCTCCAAACCTTTGCTTCTATAACAATAAGAACGAAAAGGAGTTGTTATTTCTTATCCTAGAAGGTAATCATTTGCTAAAATTGGAAAACGAAACTTACCTCGCTCTCGCAGGAAGCCCTCGGTCGTCCGCCCGATATCTGTTCGCGCGAACTGCTTGTTCCGCGACTCTTCTGTTCGCGGTATTAATAGGTTAGGCCGGCCGGTTCTCTTGAACCGGCCGGATGAACCGGTTATTACAGGTACCAATGTGAATGATGAAACAAGAAAAGTCAAAGCCTGGAAGGAAGATAGAAGCACAAGACTAGATCTGCGAAAAAGTGAAGGTATTAACAAAGATACTAAACTATTTAAAGATGACATTCTCTAGAGTGAAGCACAAGATGATTATGAAGGATATAGAAATTGATCATGTGTGTTGGAAAAATTTTGTCATCCTCAACGGATTGCATATTTTCTGATCGAGTACTGCATAGAAAATGATATATTATCTCGAATATTGAAAATATCATTTCCCTATAAACTCAATAATGAAATTTATAATTTATTTTTTTATAGAGATTTTCGCCCATTTAATATTTAGTTGAATGGGGTTTGTTTTATTCTTGCATACGGATGCCCAATATGGGCAAGCCATTATGATTAACTATATCTCAAACATTTGATATTTGAAATTTTTTTTATCAAACTAGTAGTTTACTCTCATTTTATAATCATCAAAATATTGGCTAAAGGTTTCCATTTTGAAATTTATGAAATTCTTGTTTAAAGATTTGATCTTTAGAAATTTTAAAGGAAGAGATTAATCTTTAATCTGATTTTGGAGTGAGAGGGAAAGGAGTGAAGTGTCAGAGTACTTGATTTTAAGGGAAATTGAAGGGCAAATAAACTATCCTATGTTAGACTTTATACTTTAGAATCAATTTTTATTTAGGTTGATCATTTTAATTTAGAATGTTGGGGCTTATATTCCAACAATACATGTGGGAGAAAATGCCTAGAAGGTGAGGGCTTATGAAGTGACTTAAGTTAACATCTACCTCAGACCCTGGAATTAAAGTGAGGACTACTAAGAGATAGCACCTTGAACCTAAATCTAACGAAGTACAAAGGAACTTATAAAATACATCTCACATGAGGCATAACCAACCCGATATCTGAATTTATTGCTCTGCCTAAAAAGAGCTAGTAGCTAAATCTACTTAAACGGTTTTAAAATCATATAATATGGTCTCAAAAGCATATGTTTAGAGAATAAGACTTACAACTTAACTTTGAGGCCAACATTACTGATCATTAATGGTGTGAAAGAAAGCTGACTCACAAATGCAGATTTTTTGTTATTTAGTCCTTAAGTGATGATATTTTTATATGAGACTCACTGGGCTATGCACGATTATTTTCAATTTTAGAAAACATGGTTCCTTGAAGGGAGTTATGTAATTTTTTTTTTTTTTTGGAAAAACATGAAGCCTAAGATTATTTTAAGTCGTTTACATTTTAATTGGTAGAAAACTTATTTATCCTTAGAGTCTACCACATCAAATACGTCCAAACCAACCCCAAGCAAAAGAAAAGAAGAAACCTAAGAAGAACATATATTTTTTATTGTGCAATCAGCTAAACAAACACATACTATTGTATATATAAAATCAACCAAGGCTAGAGTTTTAATGTCTAAATTACTACAATTAAATTTGGCCACTAAGTTTCCCTCTATTATACAACCCAATCAAATTTATTTACAAACTTTATATTTAGGGGTCTTTAACCTCTGCTTTCTAGTCAGGTCTTTGTGCTTCACCTTTAATAGACTCATCCCCACAGGTTCAAATACAACATAAGTCTAATCAGATACATTTGTAAAATAAAAAACTCGAAACTGTAAGACAAATGATTAGAAAATAGTTTATATAACAGAAATATCACATCTAGATTTTACTTTTTTTTAATATTTTGTTTTTTTACATCTAGAATTTGCTTAGCACTTAAAAGTGCCAAGACCCTATTTCTATCTTATTGAGCTCATCTCCTGGGGGAAGGGGGTCAAGCAACACATGTTAGCAAACAATTTATTTATTATTTATTGTGCCCCCTCTGGGAGATAGTCACCTCCAAGAAGAACATATATATATATATATATATAATGCAACTTATGGGTTGCAAATTCATGAATGTTCTTGAATATTTAATGTTCAAAGGGAGTTTTTTCCTAATCTAGGGCTAAGCAAATGAAGGATTGTTTACAATCATGGCTTGTAGAAAAGAAGAGGAAGATGAAATTTGGATATTGTAAGTTAATGAATGTTAAACTGCACACCCTCCTAGTTTGGGTTTAGGAGGACGAAGAGGATTTGAATGTTCTCCTACAATTTTAGCTAGTAGGAGATGAAAAGAATGCAACTTAGAGGTTGCTAATTGGAGGAAACTCTTTGAACATGTGGAGTTCAAAGAGGGGAGGTTCATTTACCTAATTTTTGTTGAGCAAATACAAGGAGGTGACATGTTGGTTTGAACTACAAGTCATCATAGATTTTCTTTGAACTTTTGGGTGTTCAAAGAGAGGAATTTACCCTTCCAACTTGGGTCGGAAGGATGAAGTGGAGATAGGACTTTGACTCCTATGCTTGGGATAAAATCACATGTTGATTTTGGCTCAATATATAAATAATTTAAGTGTGTATTTGATTCACTCAACATGGGTTGAATGAATGCGGGAATCTCTTATAACCTTTGAGTTGTGGAGGAGTGAAGTTGTGGAGTGAAGAAGTGTATAACTTTGGGTTACAAACTCATGAATGCTCTTTAAACATTTGATGTTCAAAGTGTGGTAAACACTCTCCTAACTTTGGGTTTAGGAGAATGAGAGAGTTTTCTATAATTTTTTAGTTGTAGAAAGAGGGATGCAATATGAAATTTTAATGTTGCAAATTGGAGGATGAATCATGGAATTTTGTGTTCGATGAAATATGACTATTTACTAAAATGAGTGTTAGGTAAATAGGGGGAAAAATGTGCCACTTGTTGCGAGATGAAGGGGATTCTTTGAACTTTTGGCGTTCAAAGAGAGATGTGTACTCTCCTAATTTGAGTTTAGGAAAATGAAGGAGAAAATGTAACTTATGAGTTACAAGATTCATGAATGTTCTTTGAACATTTGATGTTCGAAGAGAGGTTTCCATTTACCTAATTTGAGGCTAGGCAAATGTGGGGGAAGAACTTAAGATTTGGTCTGAAATTCAAGAGTTTATAACATGTATTTGTGATTTTTAGCGGAATTCACAATATCATGCATGAAGATGATTAGTGATAACTCCTAAAGGTGTGCTAGTAGTCATGCCATGAAATATTAGAAGCCTTGATTAGGCTCCAAAAAGTCATGCATGAAGAAGGGAGGAAGTTCTACGGAGGAGCCCCTAATGTAGAGCTACAATCTAATGTTTGGAGCCTTGAGGAGGCTCCAAACATCATGCATGAAGGAGATGTACATATGATTGTTTGTTGATTTTGTGTTTCAACAAAGAACAAATGATGGATAACTTAGAATTTATTTCTAAGATCCAAGAAATCATGTAAAACCACATTCAGAACTTTGAGGAGGCTCCAAAAAGGTTATGCATGAAGAAATGGTGATGTGAATGTTTGTTGATTTTATGTCTCAAGAAGCAAGAGCAAATGAACCTAGGGTTTTGATCCTAAGATTTGCTTTATGCTCTTTTAAGCTCTTTGGATGTCATTTGGGGAACCTCTATGTTAGCTTAGAAGGCAAAAAGCAAGGAGACCACTTGTTGGCTTGATGTTCTAACAAATGAAATGAAGAAATTAAGATTTTGACTCTAAATTTTAAGGACTCATGTACTAATATGTTTGAAGGCTTGAGGAACCTCAAATCATTATGCATTTGAGCAAGGAGTCTCTACTAGAGAGTTCTTAATCGATGTTAGGGTTCATGCAATGAAGTGTTCAGGAGCATTGGGATGCTCCAAATATTATGCATGAAGGGGCATTGTTCATTTGCTGATTTTGTCTCAACAAATGAAAGAGGAAACTTAGGATTTGGTTTTAAAGACTGATAGCTCATGTAATGAAGTGTTTGGAACCTTGAGGAAGCCCAAAATATCATACAACAACAACCCCCACAAGCTTTTATCCCACTGTGGGGTCAGCTACATGAATCCTTTTTCTCCAATGTGTCCCGTTAAGAGTCAAATTCTCATCTAAATCTAATAAAGAATGGTTATTTCTAATATTTTCTAACCAAGTTTTTTTAGGTCTATCTCTACCTTTCTTAACATAAGTCAAATCTAATACATCTACTTTCCTAACCGGGTCATCGGAAGGTATGATGTTAGTACAATGACTTTTCTTATGGGAAGGTCTTCAGGTCGTTAGTGTTCCTTGCGTTGTCACTTTCTCGTTTGAATATGTTTGTAGTTGGTATGCTCCAAGGCTAACTTCATCATTATATAGGTCTCTACTAAGTTGTCTTGAACTTACCAAACATTGATTGACGAGCTATTGCATTCACTTTTCTTAACACCAGGTTGACGTGGTGGAAGAATTTCTCCTTGAAATTTGCATGTTATACTTATCTATTCTCCTTTTTGTCTCTTCTTATTTAAGTGTCACCTAGGCTTCTCCTTTTTCTAGGAGATCCATTTATCGTTTTAATCCTTCATTGTGTCTTTCCTTTCACTCGAAAAATTCCTCTTACTTGAGGCCAGCGGAGATGCTCACTTGCTTGCTATACAACTTGCACACAATTGATAGTAGGGCCTCATCTCCATTTTGTGTTTCAACTTGCACACAACTTGCACACAGTCGCCCATAATGATGTGGTCCTTAATGCACACAGGATTGAAAGTAGTGTCTCTTCCTTAGCTTTGGCACCTTCCTCCTTTCTTAATAGATTCAGGTTTTGCTTAATTGTCACTTCAACTTGCTCATTAGTTGTCAGATGATGCATGAAGGTTACAACTAGAGTAATGCCTTGATCTTCTAATGGACGAAGTATGGCCCATTATCAATAATGATTGTGAGTGGTAGCCCATACCTATAGATGAAGTCCGACCATAAAATGTTGCAGATTGCCTCTACAGACATTTTTGCTAGTGCTTTTACCTCTATCCACTTGGAGAAGTGATCGACCATGGGTGGGATGAACCTTCTCTGCCCGGACAATGGAAGTGAATCGATGAATTCCATTATTAGAATGGGGAATAGCCATAGGCTAGTAGTTAGCTAAAGTTTGTGAGAAGGATGTAGTTGCACTGGAGCAAAATTTTGGCTTTAGATGCACTTTTTTGATAAGTTTGAGCATTTTCTAATGGTCTTGAAGAAGTATCATTTCTAAGGTTTTTGTGTGTAAGTGTTTTTTCAATAGAATTGCTCCACACTCGCCTGAGTACACTTCCTTGAATGTTTTCGTTTCATTTTCTTTCTCACATTTCAAATTTAAAGAAATCTCTTCTCTTCTGAACAACTTGCTGGGGATCTAAAGGTATTGGGGAACCTTAATTTTGAACCTCCTTCAGTTTGTTACCACAGTAGAGAATCTCCACATATTTAATTATTCAATGTAAGGGTCTACCAAACTCGTTGGGTGTTTAGCACTTCTCCTTGTCCTGTCCATGATCCTTATGGAAGGCAGAGAATTTCAAAGTGTCGCTTGTGTGGGAGCTCACTTTCATTCTTGATAGCCTCCAACAATTCAGCCACTCACGCATCCATTTGTTCATGCTCATGAAGATATTGTTTTTTCTGCTTTTCCTTTTTTATGCAATACTCGGTTCTTCCTGGCTTAATGACTTTTTTTTTTTTCAAATAGAGTCGTTTTTTGGGCACATCTTTTGTAGAACAGGGCAGCTGAAATGAAGGTAACTCGATTCAATGAAAGTAACTCGATTCTAGAGGTTACTTTTAATATCTTTCTTTATTATTCTCATTGAAGTTCCTTTACTGTGAACTAGTTTTTGTCTTATTCTATTCTTCTTTTTCGAAACTGGGGAGCATTTTCTTCAGTGTTTAGGGACAAATGACTGCAATTTTGTATTTTTTCTTCACTTATTCTATATGTTATCTTTGAAGATTTGGGTTTTCTGTAATGTAATCATGTAACATGGCTTTGGCATTCTTTGTTGCTTCATGAGATCACTATATCGAGATATCCATGGGGTGTTTCCGACAAGTGTCCATGCACTTTTTATTAAAAAATTTAAGAAGGGTAGATTTCCTACTCTAGCATTTGTATATGTCAATGACACAAAATAATACACGTCACGGTGCATAGCTCTACGCGGTGCTGCACATTCTCGATGTCATTTCCTTGCTAGGTGCATAGGTTTAAAAGGGTGCACACTATTTGCACCATACAAGATTAATAAAGCATGCGTGAATCCCACAGAGTATGCTGTATTATTTTTCAGGATTTAAAAACTAATTTTAATATTTATGTTTAGTGATTGTTTTAAAGAATATTAACAAAAATATTTTTGAGAGTAAGTTATTAGATCTTAAGATTTTGTCTGTGCATGAGGATGCTAATGTTATGTGGGAAAAAGTGGCTGGTAATATTAAGAATATTGCAAAAGATGTGCTTGGAGTATCAAAGAAAAAAACTCCTAATAGTAAAAATAGTTGGTGGTGGAATCCAATTGTGCAAGAAAAGATTAAAAATAAGAATATTTGTTATAAAATTGATTTAATTTTAAAAATTCTGATAATTGGGAAATATATAAAGTGGCTCGTAAGGATTCTAAGAAAACAAGATATGTATGCAGGAGCTATTACTTGTGTTCAAACATAAGGTGTTTGACCAAGTATTCCCTAATTTTCGGAATGTGGGTTACATGCAGATTCAATCTTAAGCCATATCTTTTTGCGTGTTAGTCAATGGATGTTCTCACTGACATTGCAAAGATGTTACTCTTGGTGTATGCTTCTTTTTGTTGATGAATTCTTTCCTTGTGATAAGACTACGAGATGGGAGTTGAAAGGTAAACTTGAATTATGAGAGTCGAACCTTACAGTCTTAAGGTTTTCTCTTTGAGTAGGAGTCTAAAATGGATATATGGATGTGTAATTTTAGTATGTGGCTCACAAAAATTCGGCCTATCGGCCATGCCACTCGCTTTTCTTATTCGCGAGGGAGTTTTAACTAACTAAGTTCCGAGGTTAAATTTTGGAAAGGCAGATGGTTTGTTAGATAAGACACTACCCGAGAATTTCGCCCTCATTTTTGCGAGGACTTATGATCTGAGTCTGGTTTTCCCTATAATGCGCAAGCCCCTATAGTTAATACCGGCCTCCCAGATCACGAGGAGAAAGAACTTCGATTAGCTAGTCATTCATCAGATTCGTATAGAGATGACGTGTATTTGGCAATAGTGGAGGCAGCAATAGTTTTCAGGTTGAAATTTGAAGAACTGGATTTGGATTGAGAATTGAGGAATTAGGTTTTTGATTTGGAATTTGGGTTGGAAGATATTGAGGTATTTAAAGATGAAATTGCAACGGCATCTCTTGCATTTAAGAGCAATATGTGGTGGAATGGATGATTTGGGTCTTTCCGGATCAAGATCCCACTGGTTCTCGTACGCCTCCACCGGGCCATCGTCGGTCCCTGGTCTACTTAGTCGAGGAGTAGTCAGACCCAACTGACAGAAGGATCCTTAGTCGGCAGCCATGGGTTGGCTTCGTCCAAGGGGACCTTTGGTAGACTGTTGGTTGAATATATTGCCTAAGGGACAAATTTGAATCCACCTTAGCTCGCAGAGGGCTTTGTCCCTATCATCATATCCACTTGATCATATCTCAGGGATTTGATGCCAATAAGGAGCGTAATTGCGTTGGCCCATAACCGCCTTATCTGTGGTGGCATTTGGTGGCAAAACGCACCGGTTCAGAGGGCCCGGTCATAACCGTATTATCCTGCGGTGCCATTTGGCGGTCAATCCGCCGGTTAGAGGATCACGTACAACGTCCTTACGGCATGGAGACTATTTGAGAATGGATCCTATGTGATGATTTTATGACTAGGCAATTTTCGCTCTTTGTGATGCTAGGAGTTTATTTGATATTTGATCCACCCGCGGCGACTGTTGCGGATGGTGGATGGATTTGCTTTTAAGATACTATGATTTTGATTTCGAATTTAAACATCTACTTGGAATTTGGATTGTTGATAGACACTTGAGTGAGATTGGAAAATATTTGTGAACCCCATCCGGTTAGAGATCTGCATTCACCACGGCCATACATCCGGGTGGTGTTTGGGATCATTTCCATTCTGATTAACCTTGTCCGACCTATCAACCTTATCGTAGGGGACGGGTTTCTCGTAGGCGTTTGTGCCTTTGTTCATGAATTTTCTTGATTTTAGGCAATTGAATGCCTAAAAAGAATGTATTTAAACAAATACAACTTCGGTCACTACAACCGTATATCTATTATATAGTTCGAACCCTGTCGGACTCCTATTGATCCGTATAAGAAGATCGGGGTTCTTTAGCTTCATTGCCTTTGTTTGATGAATTTTCTTGATTTTAAGGCATTGAAGGCTAAAATGGAATGATTGATTTTTAAATTTAGTTTTTTTCTGTCTATTGGGTCTTGACCGTCATGACCCATATTTATCTCAATGGTTTTTTTTTTGAACCCTTGTCTACTCCCATTTACTGCTTGAGGAGGATCAGTGTTTTCGCAGGCTTTCGTGCTTTTTGTTCAGTGAAATTCCTTTTGATTGTAGCGCTTAGCGATTGCACTAATACGAATTGTGTTTGAACGACAAATACAGCTAGGTTTTCCACAGCCGTTGGTATTTTGTTGTAAAGGTTCGATACCCTGTCGACTTCTATTAATCCGTAAGAGGATCGGGTTCGAACTAGAGATTTCCACTTATCGACCCGCGCAGCGATTCCGCTAGGCGTCACGTGTGTGTTACCAATAACACGCTCGCCGGGCCCCATGCGGGTGATTTTTTATTAATCCTTTAGTGTATGCTATGTGTATTACATTCTCTAGTGCATCGTAGTAGGTATTTTGCAATTATTTTATGTTTGTAAAGATAATGACATTGAATACCAATGTGTTGCCTTCTGTCCGCTAGTACGAGTGTTGTCTTCGGATCCCGGTGGCGTTGGATTGCTGATATTGACCCCCCTTTCATCATTCACCGGGGAAGGAATTTTTCTAAATTTTAGAGTCCAATGACGTTGATTTGGGGAAGAACTCCCTTTTAGGATCTTCAGCATATGCAGACCTGATTAATTTCCGGTATTTTTTGGAGTGACCAGTTAGCCTGTTTTTCTCCCTCAAGAAGTGGCATATAGGAAGAAACGTGTGGATTACACCAAGAGTTTGTTCTAATTTGAGGTTCAAACATTTTCCTCCTTCGCTAGTGGGGGTCCCTTTTTTCGTAATGCGGGCTGCCATTGTGTACCCGGTGGTGCGTGAAGATCTTGACACCAATGTCGAGGTGATATGTCTTACTTGTGTCCACAGTGATGTGGCGTTGTGCTATAGACGAGTATCTCACTGTTGTTATTACCACAAAGTAGTTTGTTTGAGTCATATCCGCAGGGATCCGTAGTTGTATCCCACTACGAAGCTCGCTGGATGGTATTTTGTGAGGACTCATGTGCTTCTGCCAAATACATATACCACCCTTCACTCCCAATCTCGGATGGTATTGATTTGTATATGTTTGTTAGATGACTTGGATCCTCGCTCTATGGTCATTGGCGTTCTCTTCCGAGTATTAAACCTTCTTCAATCACAGGCCAATTTGTAGGAGATGTGGATTGTAGGAGTTACACATCTTTCGGGCATTCAAGATTTCATCTCCTAACTTGTAACTTGTTGTTTAGCTTGGACGACTGTGCACTTGATCTATTAGTTGTTTTCATTCATCCATAAGTCCTGATCCTAATGTTTGTCATAACCCTCGAGTTCAGAGGTCCAGCCCATGCTTGAGTCTTTGGTGTTTGTTCTTTGAAATTTTCAAGTTCTTATTGCTCATTCTTTTGTGCAAATTTGATCAACTTGAGTTCTAATTTGAGTTCCCTATAATCTCCACATCTTGTTCCAGTTTTGAGTTTCAAGTAGTGTAGCTTGAGTGATTTCTTACTCAATTCATGTTAGGTTCCATTTGAGTTTTGGAGTTCTGTGTTTCGGGTCCCCTGATGTTCGGCAAGCATTTCGAGTTCCCAAGAACAATCAAGGTCTTGTTCTAAAGTCTCTGGGATCTGTTTGAATTCAAATTGTAACAGTTCGTATGTGACTTGATTTGATTTCCCAGTGTTTGATTTTTATCTCATTTGAATTTGATCTTTAAGAATCATATATTGAATTTTTGATTCTGATTTTAAGGTCCAGCAAGGTCCTCTGTTCAGTTCAGTACAAGTCTTCTTGCTTCATTGGTGTCAAATTCTGTTATTTTTGTTCAGTACGAGTCTTCTGTGTGTTTTCTTCTATTGCCTGCTCCAATATGATGTCTCCAAAATAGTTTAAATCTTATGCATTTTCAGTAAATTTTCGGCAGCAGCTCCCGGCATTTATCCCCCGTTTGGGGGAAAAATTGGGAGCTGGCCTTCCAACCCCGTACTTTAGAGCTCGTGTATGGTTAGGTGCTTGTGGATTCACTGCGCGGCGTACAAAATTTCAATCCCACACACGATCTCCTTCAGCATATGAGCGTCGTATAGGCCATTCAAGATAGGTCTCGTCAGCGCAGACACAGTGCACGTACCAGAACAGCAAGTCGACTGCGCTCCTCAGCCATACGCTATTCAAACGTAGCGTGATATAGGGGGCTCTACTACCACCTCGTCGTATGCTTCGCAACTCAGGCTCTCCACCCTACCTCGCTGGCTACAAAGCGCGTATAGGGTGTCGTCCCGATCCGCTGCATGAACGCATTCCCCGAAATGGGATTTTGAGACTCAACCTTGTAGCGACAGTCTCGGCGGTGTCGGTGTCGAGTGTCGAGTCCGAGGACCGTCCCCACCAACGCTCACATAGAGCGTGTAGGGCTTACCCCGCCTCGTCGTATGCTTCGCCACCGGGCTCCCTCCTACCGTGCTACAAAAGGCGTATAGGTGGTTCCCCGGTCCGGTGCACAAAACGCCCGAGGACGGGATTTGGAGTTTAGAAATTTTATACCTTTGGGCCGACGTAGATTGTCGCGCGACTCCTGGCTGCGCTCGTGAATCGATGGATAGAGGAAGGAGGCTTCTTTCATTTTTTTTTTTTACAATAATTATAATAATAATAGCTTAAAATAATTAATTACAATTAAATTTAATTAATTATAATTAAATTATGATTACCATTATTAATTTGAATTAAAAAATAATTAATTCATAATTTAATTTAATTAAATTTATAAATCAATTATAATTAATAATAATTAATTAAATAAATAAACTAATATATATTTAAAATTAATTAATTATAACTATTATTTTCATTGACTAATTATCATTTAAAGTATAAATTTATAATAAATTAAATAATTATAATTAATTAATAATGGAATAATAATATAACATAATTAATTTAATTAAACTCCAAATAATTATAATTAAATTAAAACACGCCACCCTCTCTCTTTCTCTCTGGTTCGCCAGGCATCCAGGCCGAAGAAAGCGTTTGCAGAGGAAGAAAGTTATCCTACCAGGCAGCGAGCTCCTTGTGCTTGCTTCGATCGGACAAGAGAGGAACGTCCGACGAAGAGCAAAGTTAGACAGCAACGGAAAAGGCGCCGAAGGAGCGACGTCGAACAGCAAAGGGGGGGCCGGAGAAGATCGTGCGACAGGGAGAAGAAGTTAATTCACAGCCGAGAGCTCTTGTATCTTGGCATCCGATCAGAATGTCGTAATTCCAATCCGACCAGAAAGGGAAAGTCGGCGAAAAGCTTCGTAAACAGCCTACAGGAAGCTTCCGATCCTTCTCACAGCGCAGAGTCTCCGTTCCGCTGCTTTCCGACCCGAGATGCCTGTAACTTTCGATCTGACTGGAAAGGTGGAGTCCGTTGAGCGTAGCCGACACAGAGGGAGGAGTCGGGAATCGTGAGCAGAGCTAGAGGGAAAGAGAGTAGGAGATCGAATTAGCAGAGAGGTGAGAGAGAGAGGCCTTCGGCCTCTTTCGCTTAGGCTCTTTAACGACCAGCAGGTCCGTGGCCGTCGTGGGGAAATGTACCGATCGCTAGATTTACGGGATTTCAGGCGGCTTACGACGTGCGGAGTTCCGTGCCGAACAATGTACGTTATTGTATTTTATTTTTATTTTTTTTTTCGTATAGACGTTACAGTCAACAAATGCCCCTCCAACAAATGTTGGTATAGCGATTTGGAGCGGAAACCCGTTTGTTGTATGCTGATTACCCTGTGGAATCTTAAGATATCTATATTCTAGATGGTCAAATACAGGGCTTTTCATTGATGGATCTCCAAATATTTATATATTGGCTAATACACACTGGAATTTCCGTTATAGTGGAATCTCCAAAAGTTGTTGGATGTCACAAATAATTCTCTTTTAGTGATCTCCAAAAATTATTGTTTGGATGTCACCTATTTTTTTCTTAAGTGATTTCCCAGAAAATTTTTGTTTGGATGTCACACTAATTTTTCTTAGTGGATCTCCAAAATTTTATTTATGTCACCACAAGTATGCTCTTTCTCCACTTTGCTCTTGCATAAGATTTATCTCACATATGGTGATATCTTATCTTTATGAATAGATGTAAGTGAGATTAGCATATGCTCAGTATTCTTCCATCATCTGGTTATATCATTAATGAAATTTTAAATATTTATTTGGGGATAATCGGCATGGCAGTGTGATGTCGACCCAAATAAATATTTTAAAATGCCCCTCAGTTTTAGGGACATTTATAGTATGTCATTCAAGGAACTACATTCTCCACTTTACTAGAGCCCTGAATTTTGATCCTTCTGTCCTAAGAGCTTTTGTGTGCGGACTTGTTTGTAATTATAAGGTGTCTGATTTGTCTTGCTGAACTTGTCAAGAAATTTGCCATTCCTTCTCCCTTATTGCTTCTAGGCTTTGACGAGCTTGATGAAGCAGTAGATGCCGGTACCTTTAAACCCTTAAGGTTTGTATCAGTCGATTGCCGAAAAATCATCGGTCAGAGCTTTGTTGCAGTAACGGACTTGTTGATGACGAAATCCACTAGTTCAAGCCGATAGGCTTTTTTCATGAACTTTTGGATGATTTTCTTCGGTCCTTATTGTTTTGTGTGATTTGACGACTTGTTTGAAGAATAATTCCGCCGATCCTCGCTTTGTGCTTTACGGATTTGTTTGAAGAGAATTCGCAGGTTTTCTGGATCAATTGTAATGTACCGGAACGTAGTATATCTTAATCCTTAACCAACTTGAGAAGACTTAATACTGAAATCACTTGAGTTACATCAGATCGGGAGAGCTTGTATTATGACAGCCTCTTCGTCCTCTGGTTTGCTGAGATAGGGGGTTTCCTCTACTGCAGCCTTACTTAATTGTGCTGTTGAGTAGTATGACGCTGCCAGCGAATCCGGCCATATTTGGCTTGTTGGAATCCGGACCTTTCATCCAACGACCTTAGCTTCAGGCTGTTTGAAAGACTTCCAAGCTTTTCCAGGCTCAATTTTATAGTATGTGTGTAGCACAAAATAAAGGTCTCATTCCTTGACTTTCTGAGTCTTAGGTTTGTTGGAGAAGGTGTCTCATCTTTTGAGAAGTCACCTGCATAGACTTGAAAAAAGAAATCTTTGTATTTTTTAGGCACAAAAACATAATAGAATTGAATAATTTTAGAAATTTATATCGGGGGATCAGTCGGCACGCACGCATGTCGACCCGAATAAATATTTAAAAATGCTCTCCTGTCTCACAGGATATTTTAAGGGCAGAATAGAATTGGATCTTGATATTTAAATATTTATTCAGTGGATTCGCCACGCAGCGCGACCGCCGACGAATAAATATTTTATAAATGCCCCCAAGTCTAACAGAGAGGATTTTGAAATTGTTCATCATAACATAAGAGAGTTTCAAAATATTAAATGTATATGCTAATAAACAGATCAATGAAAGACATAATTCCACTAAACATAGCATTTATGCGTAGTATTTCTTAATAACGACCAAATTGATCAGGACAGTCATTGGCGCCTAATTGACCATTCAGATCGAATAGTTGAATAAGCTCCTCGCTTGAATACCTTCTCGATGACGAAGTCCATTCCCAGTTGGATACGAATTTGCCAATTCTGTTCCAGTGATATATTTTCTGGGATTATTGCGGCTTCTCATGCACCCAGGACCAATTCTCCTCATCTGAAAATGAATCTGAGGACGCAACCATTCGATCAAAGATTTTGTCATTCTTTGCTCGGATTAGATCTCCAGGTTCTGCTTGAGCTTATGTAACCTGATTCCATCAGAGTGCCAATCTGAGCTCCTCCATATCTTAGACGAGCCGGATTTTGTTCCTGGTTAGCTCATTCTGGACAGCAACTCGAAGAGATGGAAGTTCAACTTTCTAGTGCGCAGTACGGCCTCAACTCCAGAACACCAGAGAGTAAAGAGAGTGGCTTAAGTCCGTGTTTTGTGTAGGTCGTTAACGCATATGCCCACAATGCCTCTCCATCTTCGACTATGCCACTCTCTTTGTTCTTAGAGAGGGGGGGGGGGGTGAACTCTTCATTTAGCCAATATTCACCATGTTTTGATTGAAGCTTCAGCTAAAGCCATATTGCTCTTGGGATAGTTATAAGGGAATACCCGCCAAATCGATTTTTGCACAGATCAACAAATTTTAGATTTTTCACTATTTGAATGCCAAGTCCATTGGCTGAATTATGCCGCCGTGCAACAACCCAAATCAGTAGACGACATTATGCTGAAGAAGTTGATCACAGTGCCTCAGACGTAACATCTTTGAATGGAAAACTCGCTTCATGCCCACTTGGAGAAATAGTTCAGGTCGCATGCCAAAATGGAAGCGGATGTCCTGCTGATAGACGCGGAATCTATCGGCCCGATAATATCGCAACCCCAACATATTCAATGGCCAGGATGCAATTATCGTAGGGATGCAAGTGGATTTGGCAGGATTATTGTATAACATAATCCACCAATGACTGGCACTCGTCAGCACCTCTGTAGCGTGATCTGAATACCAATCTCTGACCAATGGTCGGCCGATAGTAGCCCATTCTTTTTAGAATTTTGTTGCCCATCTTGGGACACTGATTGTTGCATCCCACAAAAGTCCTTCGATGAACTTTCTGCCACCAACTTTATCAGCTTCTCGAGTCCCTAGGCACCTTAGCCACAATTTGATCAAAGCACGCCGATACAATAGTGTTTGTGACAAATGCATAATCGTAGCACTTCTCTTCTGATCTTGATAGCTATGATTAGTACTGTGGCAATATTACTTTCTTAAAAAATCAAATAAAAGTTAGTCTCCATCATCTTCTTCCTCGACATCTAACAATGCCACATGATTCTGAAGTTTTGACTGGCCTTTCGTCTTGTTCTTAGCGAATTGATTTTCTCAATGATCTCGAGATCAACTGTTGCGAGATGAGGATCAACCGAGTTGCATGCCTGTTGGCTTGAATTTGGTATTCCCTCTCCTGCGGGAATTGTATAAGCCGGCTCTAGGATCCGCCGATGTGGCACCATAATATATAGGCCATTCGTCGTCCATATTCGCCATTTCTTTAGCCAATTTCGCAAAGAGAATCAGCTTTGGCATTTTGTCCCCGTGGAACTGAAAATTTAACAACTGGAATTTGTTTCATAAGCTCAAGAACTCGCCGATGATAACAGGCCAACTCAAACTTGAGATAATTTTGTAAACTCCAAGTACTTGATTACAACAAGTTGAGAATCGCCAAAGATTGAGATTTCGGATTCGAACATCGATTGCAATCTCCAACCCAGCTATTGAAGGCTTCATATTCAGCTTCATGTGGGTCGAGGCCAGTCAAACTGAATGAGAATCTCATTTATGCCTCCTCGGCCCACATAAATGAGATAACCATATACCGGCTTGAGCTTTTCTCTAGATTTGAGATGAAGGAATACCGAACACGATGATACGAGCTCCATCAAAAATACAATCTTGCCAACTAACCGTAAGCATCTCATACTTCTTCAACATTCATGATCTAGCTACAGCAAAGAATCTCGTTGAGCGGTGAATCTGAAGGATAGGAATGATCAGCGAGAAAATCTGCCAACACTAGTACCTTTGCACTGCTTTATGTTGGTAACGCATGTGATAATCAAACTCAGGAGTAATCACTGCCCACCTTGCCAAACAGACCTGTCAACGCTGTTCTTGTCCCATACAAGAACTTCAGCGAGAATCAAATCTATTATATCAACAGAATGATTTTGTGAGAATAGCATATAATGCGGAGCTTCATGAACTGCGAAAATCAAAGCCAAGCAAGGCTTCTCAATTGGAGAGTAGGGAATTATCTCCCCTCATCATCATTCGACTATTGAGTACAGCATTCTCCTTGCCTTCCATTATGCTGGCCAATAGTGCTCCGAGACTCTTCTAGTGCTGCCGTGATACGAATATAAGAGCTTAACCTTGTTCAGTCGCCGCAAAATAGGAGGATTCAACAGAATATCTTTTGATGCTGTCAAATGCTCTTGGCACTCTTCATCCCATTTTTAAAACGAACAACATCTTCATATAGTTTTATTGAAAGGCTAGACACACCACAAATTAAAAAGACGAGTATAAATCGACCCGAATGAAAGATCTTCTCTCTA
>NW_021319181.1:302232-305519 GCF_001605985.2 Dendrobium catenatum
AATGTTTTTACAACATTGATATTTATGTTTTCGTAGTTTATTTTTTTATGATTTGTGTTTTTGTGATTTTTGTTTGTTTTGAGTGCTTTTTATTTTAAAGTCTGTGCTTTTGTCATTGTCTATTATACTTTGTGTGTTTAGTTTGATTCTCTTTAATAAAAATTCAAAAAATCCAAAAATTTGTGATAATCATCCAGGATGAAAAATTTTCGTACGGGACGATGTGTGTAAAATTCAGTTTGCGAGATTTCTAACCGTCTTAAGAGCAGTTTTTAATGAAGTTCGTCTGTACAATCTACACGATCGTCCAGGACGAAACTTTCTTTTTTCAAACGACGGGACGATTGATTACAGCAGTTGAACGGATAAGACAATTTTAATTATGAACTTTGTCCGTACGAATCTTTGGTTCGTCCAGATGAACAAATGTCGGTTCATAGCGGGGGACGATTTTAACTGCCATTAAAACGATTTAAGGACTGAAGGGATTAGAGCACACACTTTTACCACTACTAGCTTTGGCTGGACTGAAGTAAACAATGTTCTTAGAGGAATAAAAGTTAAGGACCATTTGCCAAAAGTAGCCACTTTAAATCTCATTGCCTGAATCATCCAGCATGTTCTTAGATCTTCTATTATACCTAAAGCTGGTGATAGAGTCAACATAACTCCACTTCTCTCTACAGTCACCTACCTGATAATGACTAGGCAACCCATAGATGAGGCCCAACTTCTAATCGATTATATTTATGGTCTCTCTGAAATTGGTCATGCAGACCATAAAAGGAAAAAGAACATTGCCTTAGGCCATCTAATTGCCTACATTTTAGAGAAGAAGTATAATTTAATACACCCAGTTGCAGACTTTGAAGAAACTCTTTACTACAACGACGGTTCATTTAGGGAAATCTTCAACAAGGATGACCCAAGAAAACTTCATGTAGTATTAAGTGAAATAGAAGAAGAAGGTGTACCATCACATGCTGCTGAACCAAATTATCAGGATTTGGTTCAAAGATTTAACAACTTAGAGGCTCACTTTGATCAAATATTTGATCAAATTGAAACTCATCTACAGCAGCAAGACCTTCAGTACAATCAAGACATGGGATTCATGCGTAAATAGATAAACTCCATAAATTCCAATACGTTTGTGATGAGCAGTTATTTCAACTTCTTCAATGCTGCACCTCCTCCTCCTCCAGATCAGGGTCCTTCAGAGTGATTGTAGTATTTGTTTTAGTATTTCTTATTTAGTTAAGTGATTGTTATGTGTTTTAGTTTATTGTCTCTTTCCTTAGTATCATGTATTTGTTATGTTTGTTCTGTGTTTTAATGATGTTATTATTGATATCATGTAACTTAGATTATAAAATTTTCATTTGATATCAATAAATATTGTAATATTTTGTTGTCTAATATTTTGTGAAATGTATGTTAGACTTATGAATTTCAATTTTGTTTTAATCTTATTAGTGCCTTATTTAAATTGTAAATTAAAATTGATTTCATTAGGAAATAAGTTTATTCTATAATTAAGAAATGCTTATAACTTGATATTACTAGAATCTTCAATTCCATGTCTCTTATTTAGACTACAATAGTACTAATATTATTATTGCATTTTAGATGTTTTCTTATTTTGTATTTCTCTTTTCAAATAGTATTTATGCGCTTAGAAAATTTGAAATCTTAGATTATCGACTTTGGAAAGAATTCAATTACTTTTGAAAAGTGTACAAATGTACAAAAATCAAAAGAGTTGTGCAAAAAAATTTGCAATGACAAAAAGAGGCATAAAATTAGCCCACAGTAAATAAATACACAAAAATGTGCCAAAGAAAAATAGATATAAACAAGATGCGTAAAGCGCCACATGTGGTAATTCATTCTTTCCAACCTGTTTCAATCTCTTAATTCAATATGGTCTTATGTTCATTTATACTTGACATTGAAATCTAAAATATAAATTTTTTTATTCATCCATTGTGCAATGATTTTCTTTATCTTAATGTCTAAGTTGACACATGCCTTTGATAAATTCTCTTTATTTTCTATGTTATAACACTTCCTCAATTATATGAATTCTATGTTTTCTCTAATGATTTAATTTTTATTTACATATCTTATTTCAATCACTTTTAAGATTAAATTATAAACTGAATTTCATACTTCTACCTACATTACCTTCTTTTCTTCTTCACTTTTTGATGTTGTCAAAAAGGGGGAGAAATTAAAATTGTTTGTTGTGTTTTGTGTGTTTTGGAGTATTTTTTTATTTTTTATTATTATTTGTTTTATCGTTATTTGTTTTATCGTATGTTTTCGTATGTGTGATTGTTTTTGTTTTATCTTTTGTATTGTTTTATGTATAAAAATTTGAAAAACAAAACTTTTTTAATTCAAATGCCTCCTTATTTTCATGAGTTCATCATTTCAGGGGGAGTTTAGGAGATACTTAGAATTTCAAATTATACAAACAATAATTATTTTACCATCATCTAAAAGGGGGAGATTGTTAGGAAAGTTGCTATTTGCATGTTTATATTCTTGCAACTTGTATTATTTTGATGATTTCAAAAATTATTGTTGTACATATATCTTCTAATACTATTTGGAACATTTATTTCTTGCTCTAGTGTGTACTAACATTTCAGGAAAATCAACACCAAGATATTGAAGACTTATAATCAAATTCAACATGTTTTACACACTTAGGGAATTTTTCTTATCTGATATTACAGGACGAACTTAGTTTGTACGGGATGATCATGTCAATTACCCCTAAGGAAGAGCAATGGATCTAACAGGTGGAGGGAAAATTTTTTAAGTCCTGATCATCCAAGACAAATTTAATATTCGTCCCGGGATGAACGTCTCTATATTCTCAATATAGCCTGTTCATCCAGACGAAATTTAGGGTTCGTCCCAGGACGATCTTCTCTGTCTTGAAGCTTGCTCTGTTTGTCCAGACAAAATTTAATGTTCATCCCAGGATGATCTTCTCTGTCTTGAGGCTCGCTCTATTCATCCAGACAAAACTCTATTCGTCTCAGAACGAACTGAACCGACATACGTCAGTTGGTTATGTCCCAGAAAATTTCGTGAACCGACTTATGTAGTAACAGTTTCGTACCGGACAAGCATAATTTGTACGGGACGAATAGCGTGTACGAAAATATTTCGTACCAATATAAATAAGGTTCGTTTCTGACCATTTAAGTAAAATCGTCCAAGACGATCCATGATTGTACGGGACGATCCACTGCGTACAGAATTGAATACTT
>NW_021319182.1:0-3105 GCF_001605985.2 Dendrobium catenatum
CGTAGTTTGCATACGGCATTCGGTTGAGCCAAGTCTTTGAAGCCCCGTGGCTGTGTCATGTAGACGTCGTCAGGTAAATCGCCATGGAGAAATCGCCTCATAATTATTTAAAAAAAAATTTGGACCGGTCAATTTTAGAAAACCTGGACAGGACCGGTTCTAGCCGGTTTGATGCACACCCGATTTTTAAGGGTGAACCGGACCGGCCTTCAGACTGGTTTACGGTTGAACCGCGGCCGGTCCGATTTTCAAAAATTCATTGTTAGAGTTTTGGTTCAAGTAGATGTGACCAATTCCATAAATCTATGGAGATTAGATCTGAGTATGATTACAATCATATGATGGTACTGAAAGATAAATATATTTTGTAATTATTGTCATTTGGTCCAGTTAAAAGATTCCGCTTGTAAATGTGTAAAAATTCACCTAAATGGTAATATCAATTGCATACAATGAAGATGTATTTATCAATTGCATACAATGAAGCCATACATCTGCTGAATGAACGAGATGTATACTCCTATATATATGTTCTGAGTGGAGCTTTCCTTCTATTTGTAGATGAGATGGGGAGTTCTGATATTAATGAGGTGAGAGATTTTAAAGGAGGAACTGTGGATCTGAAATTTTTATTAGGTCTGGACAAATGACGTAGCTCTACATCTGGACGCTAATAACATGTCGTCACGTGCTCTTACTCTTTACCGCGCGGCCCGACGACCCGACCCGGACCGAAACCCGGTATTGCTATATATTAGCTAATTTGTGCAGACCAGGGTATTGCTCGATAATAAGAAATACCATTCTGTCAAGACCAATACCTAGCAATATCGAGCAATACCGAGCAATTCCTTAGTTTTGATAGGTATTGCTCAGTATTGGTCTTGACAAAGCGGTATTTCTCGTTATTACCAAACAATACCTAGCAATACCGAACAATACCTAGCAATGCACAAACATAGCAATACCGGGTTCCGATCCGGGTCGGGTCGTCAGGCCTCGCGGTAAAGAGTAAGAGCATATGACGACATGTTATTAGCGTCCGGATGTAGAGCTACGTCATGTGTCTGGACCCAATAAAATTTCTTGGATCTGATAGAGATGTTGAATTGGTACTTGTATTATTTCAATTACACAATTCCATCATAATCTCTTGATTGAGGGCTTAGCATTTCAACCGAGAGATTCCAAGTTTAAGGTCTTATATATGGCCGTTTATGTGGAGAAATTATTGTGCAGACACCAGACGCGGAATTGCGTCCAGAGACTAACCAGAACGCGCCACATCAACAGTACCGAACACTAGATGATGTGATGCATTCTAATTAGTCTCTGGACAGTGTTCAGCATTCGCACAAAATAATTAATCATTTATGTGAGCATTGAAATTTATTTTTAAATTTAAACTTGAGCTTTCAGCTGAGGAGCAATCACTTGTATATATATTATATAAATCATAATTTTATTAAAATATATGAGAGCATTACATTTTTATCAACAATAGATTGAGACCAAATGTAATGCACCCATATATTTTAATAAAATGATGATGAAGATAAATATTTATATTATGTTTTGCTAAAAATTACTGATTCATCATGAGTCATAAAAGTAATATTTACTATTAAAAGAATTGAGATGAAAAGAGCTTTGACATATTTTTTTTGAATGTGATGATTGCATCTTCAATATCATGAATTTGAATCGCATATTTTATGATTTATTGCCCATTGTTAGAAAAAAAAAAAAAACTGAAAAGTTGAAACATATATGGAGAGGATATTTTGAGCCTGATACAGTAGAGATTAGTACAATGCACCATGAATAAGCTAGTGGAGATTAGATATAAATAATAATTATCTATATTCCAAGGGATAATTCAACAACTCTCCATGTATCTTTTTCTAGACATATGTTTTAGCAAGCTCTTATAAGAAAAGTTATATGTTGAAATGTAGAGTTCCAAGTAAATTTTCTTCAAATCATGGTTTTATTTATTAATAATGCTTTCATTATTGGAAAATCATAAAAAACTTACATGATGAATGAGAGAAATATCAACACCTCTTGGGCAGTCATTGGAGACTACAACTGCTACATATTTTATTCTAAAAAATCTGACAGTAATTTCATTTCCAACAATAAACTTTGGGACTTAAAGTGAATATTTTTTTTTTTACTTTGATTTAAAGAATCTTATTTTTGTTGGACTGTAGTATATTTGGTTAAATAATAGGACCAACTATCCTACTATTTACCTTATATGTCCTTCTATAGGATGGAGTTTTTAATTTTCTTCTATAGGATGGAGGCCTGCAATCCCGCAGGTTCTCCGACCACTCCGCTTTCATTACACACATCCTCACCTAAAGGAGAAATTATTACATACGGAGACCGGACATAGAGAACCGTCCGATTTGTGTTTGTGAACGGTAAAACTGTTAATCAATGCGTTCTTATTGTTCATGGAGACAAAGCCGAACGTTTCTCTGTATACAGTCTCCACACGTAATAATCTCTCCACCTGAAGAAGCTAACCAAGAGAACCAATGAAGCTGAATATAGCAATAACCTAAGTTTAGCATGTTCCTCTTCCTACACTATTTATATTCTATGCCAAAAACTTGAATGCCTTGAGCAACTTCCCAAGAGCAAAAATTGGAGCTTTGCCCCAAAGCTCAGGATCTTAGTGGCAAACTTGCAGGCACTTGCTCATCATGGACTTTTTAGATAATGCAAAGAGCAAAGGCAAGATTAGTTTTCTCCACCCGAGCATTTGAAAAGAAAATATCATTCTTGCTAATGAAATCCTATATAAATTCCAACATAACAATAAAAAAGGACTATTTTTATACAAAACTTAATATCAAGAAAGGTGAGACAAATAGGCTTTCCCCCATTATTCATTGATTGGATCCAAACTTGCATAGTAGAATTACACTATTCAATATGCATTAATGGAGCCTGGAAGGTTTTTTCAACACTTCTTCTAACCTTACTCAAGAATGCCCCCTCTCTCCTTCTATGTTCTGGATTATCATGGATGTTATTTCCAATCTTTTTTAGTATAAAATTGCTGACATAGTTTGCAAAGGGGTAAAAGTT
>NW_021319182.1:8050-22716 GCF_001605985.2 Dendrobium catenatum
TAAAGGCGTCGAAGAGCGACGATCGAGGCTAGTTTTGTGGGATGAAAAGCATCATGCCAATCATCTCCAGTCAGTGTTGCAAACTCTAAGAGGCAATGATTTGTTTGCCAAGTTTTCTAAATGCAAGTTTTGGCTGAAGAATGTGACTTTTCTGGGTCATGTCATTAGTGGAGATGGTATTTCTGTGGACCAGCATAAGGTGCAGGCTATAACTGAATGGCCAAGACCTATGACAGTGACTGAGATACGGAGTTTCCTTGGGTTAGCTGGTTACTACAGACGGTTTGTAGAGGGATTTTCCAAGTTGCTGCACCTTTGAGTAGATTGACTCAGAAGGCCGTTAAATTTGAGTGGAGCAGTTAGTGTGAGGAAGCCTTTCAAGAGTTAAAGACTCGTTTGATGACTGCACCGATTCTTACGATTCCTTCAGGTACTGAAGGATTTCAGATTTTCAGCGATGCGTTGCTGAAGGGTTTGGGTTGTGTCTTGATGCAACATGGGAGAGTAGTTGCCTATGCTTCTAAGCAATTGAAGAATAATGAGAAGAACTACCTAACCCACGATTTGGAGCTTGCTGTTGTAGTCTTTGCCTTGAAGATTTGGAGACACTACTTATATGACGTACATTGTGAAGTGTTCACTGATCATCAGAATCTGAAATATATCTTTTCTCATAAAGAGCTGAACTTGAGGCAGAGGAGATGGATGAAACTGCTCAATGACTATGATTTGAACATTCAGTATCATCCGGGAAGAGCCAATACTGTTGCTGATGCTTTGAGTAGAAAACTGTCTACAAAGTTAAATAATTTGCTAACTCAACAAGAGAAGCTGATTGAAGAGATGGATAGGTTAGAGTTATCAGTGGTACTTCCTACAACTGGAAATGTAGGATGGTTGAGTCAGTTGACTGTGCAAGCTGATTTGAAAAGTAAGATAGTTGAAGCTTTATGGAAAGATCCAGATTTTGTGAAGATCATACAATTAGTAAAGGCTGGACATGAGGAGAATTTTATTCTTGATGAGGACAATCTCCTTTGGTATAAAGGCAAGGTCTGTGTACCTAATGTTATTGATTTGAGGAAGGATGTTCTATCTGAAGCTCATTTCTCTGCTTATACTATCCACCCTGGTACTACTAAGATGTATCAAGACCTTAAGGGTCTATTTTGGTGGCCCGGATTGAAGAGGAGTGTAGCTGATTTTGTTGCCAAGTGCACTGCATGTCAGTTGGTAAAGGTTGAACATCAAAGGCCAAGTGGATTACTTCAACCTTTACCGATTCCAGAGTGGAAGTGGGATGATATTGTTATGGATTTCGTGTCAGGGTTACCTCGATCACGACAGGGTTATGATGCTATTTGGGTTGTCATTGATAGACTTACAAAGTCTGCTCACTTTTTGCCTATCTGATTGACTGATTCAGTTGAGAAGCTCGCAATGTTGTATGTGGCTGAGATTGTACGATTGCATGGCGTGCCTAAGTCCATAGTATCTGACCGAGATGGTAGATTTACTTCTAAACTTTGGAGGAAAGTACAAGAGGTTATGGGCACTAGATTGACATTCAGTACAGCCTTTCATCCTCAGACTGATGAGCAAACAGAGATGACTATTCAAACTCTTGAAGACTTATTGAGATTGTGCATTCTTGATTTTGGTGGAAGTTGGGAATCTCATATCCCTTTGATAGAGTTTGCTTACAACAACAATTTCCAAGCCAGCATAGGAATGACGCCTTATGAAGCCCTCTATGGAAGGAAATACAAAACACCACTTTGTTGGGCAGAGACAAGTGAGAGGAAGGTAATTGGATCAGATATTGTTGATAATGACACAAGCAAAATCAAATTAATCAGGGATAGGTTGCTAGCAGTTCAAGATAGGCAGAAGAAGTATTATGAAGCTAAGCACCGCTTTGTGGAATTCAATGTGGGAGACTTTGTTTTCTTAAAGATTAGGCTGATGAAGGGTGTACTTCGTTTTGGCAAGGTTGACAAACTTAGTCCTCGCTACATTGGTCCTTTTGAGATAGTGGAAAGGATTGGGAAAGTGGCCTACAGATTAGCTTTACCTACTACATATGCTCTCCACAATGTGTTTCATGTTTCGTCACTGAGGAAGTATATATCGGATGATCCTTCTAAGATCATATCGGAAGATGTGGACTTACAACCAGATCTTACATATGTTGAAAAACCAGATCGTATTCTGGAGTTCAGTGTGAAGCAACTTAGAAGTAGAGATACACCATTTGTGAAGGTACTATGGAAGCATGGATTGGAGAAGAATGCCACGTGGGAGAAAGAGTCAGAAATGAGGAAGTGATATCCTCATCTTTTCGAGTAAGGGGGAGAAGAATACATGCATAATTTTACTTCCTAAATCTCCTTAAGCCCCCTCATCCGCCTAAGGGACCGAACATTTCGGTCCCTTGTTGTTTCCTTCGGCCGCACACGAGAGAAAGGGAGGAGTGGCAACGGGAGAGCTCGGCGGGCGAGATTTCGGCAAGGGTCTTTAGGAAAAGCATAGGGGAAGACTTGAGATAAGTTTTTCTTAAAAGAAATGGAAGTTTTCATGAGATTTTTGCATAGAAAAATTCTAAGTTTGATATTTTTTTGGGATTTCTTTAGGAAATCTTTAGGGTTTGCTTTGATCTATGTTTTCCTACCATTCATGTCAAAATTTTTAAGCAAAACACTAAATCCGAAATTTAGGGTTTCTCTTTTTGATGAAATTTCTATGACGATTGCTAGAAGGACTTGAGGGAATAATTTTGGTATAAAAAATACAAAATTTTCTTAAAGAATTTTGAGTTTAAAAATTAGGGAAAACTTAGGGTTTTCACAAACTTAGGGATTCTAGTATGGCATGTTCACTAAAGGTATTTCAAATGATTTAGAGAGATCTCTAAATATAAGAAATTGTAATTTTGAGAAAGAAAAATAATTTTCTTCATTATTTTATGATTAATTCCGAAAATAATAAGGATTCATTTATAAGTATAAGAAAGATGAACGTTTTAGAAGGATTTAGGATGAATTGGATGAATTTTTAGGTTCCTATACTTTATATTTTATTTAAATCCGAAATTTATTTGGACAAAAATCACAATTTTGTATGAGGTTGATGTTCTTTTACCTTAAAGATAGGTGGAAGAAGATTATGGGAAGCCTATAAAAGAAGTTGTGAAACATAAAGTTTAAATTGGCAAGAAATTTAAATTGAGTTATTTGTCTATAGGTAGTGACAAGAAGAAGAGTAAAGAAAGCGGAGAAGAAACAGATTTCATAGGTTTTGGAGGTATGAATTCTTTTCCTTATCATGTTTATATCATTTTTGTTAAGCTCTTATGACATGATTTGAGAAATGGAATAGTTGTTACCCATGCAATACACATGCAATCTAGTTAATTCATTGATTCTTTCATGCTTAAGTGTAATTATTATAAGTTATCTAATTCATGATTAAAGATTCATGTCATACATTAATTTATGGAAATATATGACTTTGTATGAAAATGAAGGAATATATGTTCATATGAAAATAATATAGAAATGATTGTGCATGATTGATTACGGAGTATCAAAGACGGTACAAAAGCACACATGAACAGTACGGGAACATTATGGCCCTTGGGGCAAATGAGAAAAAAAGAATAAATGACCAAAAGAGGTTTGTGTACCTGATCAGTACACCCCTGGTACTCCGGGATGGTTGAATATGTTAAATAAGTGAGATGACATTCATTTCATACATATCTAAATGACATATGCATGTGGCACCTAAATTATTTTTCATTCATATGATATAAACAAGATATCATGAGCAAGAAAAGAAAAGAAAAGAAAAGAGCATGTCCCTTTTTGTTTAAAAATGTACATTTCATTTTTAAGTCATATGAACATGTTTAGGATTAGAAATTTCTACTGAGCGTAGTTCACTCCTTAGTTTTGGTAAATTTTCAAGAGAACCCTCTCATAAGTGATGGCGGATCACCCGAGGTTTACTTATAGTCGTCGCGCAACGGGTGACAGGTTATTACTGTTGTTTTTAGTTATCAATGTTTTGGTGGTTTTATCATGAATGAATAGATTAAGTTTATACCACCTTGTACATGAACTTCTTTTTGTAATGGTTTGAATGTTATCTATATGTTTTGGAAAAAGTTTAGAGGCGCTTTTATATTCATATTGAAGTCTTTTGGAAAATGTTTTATTTGAAATATGATGATTAAATCATTTTGATCGTCCGACTTCGTTCCCGCCTCGTATATACGAGCTAACCGGGCCTGGTCGTGACATAATCAACCATGGCTAATAACACTCATTCGAAAGTAAAAGCTATCGACCTCAACCCAACTATGGAAGACCAAATCCAACAACTCATAAAGATGATGAGCGACATTCAGCTCCGATTAATTTGTTGAAGTAAAACAAGAATAGAAGTAGCCTAGTTGTCCAAAGTCGGACAATCAATCCAAGTCCTTAGTTACGATATAACCTTCCAAGGATCTTATGAGTGATAACCCTTTTAAAATAATGCACATCTCCATGCCACAATTTTCGATGGAAACCCCGAATCATGGATACAAAAAATCCAACAAAACTACTTTTTCCATAATGTATCAAAGCAAGGCAAACTTAACTCATTCCACCATGATGGTGTCATGAAAGAATGGTTGTTTTGGCTGTAATCGGTCCAGAGCTTTGTGCATAACGAACTTGTTGATGACAGAATCCTTTTAGTTCAGCCTTGAGCCTTTGTGAACTTCAGGATAATTTCTTCGATCCTTTGTTTTGTGCTTTGACGGACTTGTTGAAGAAGAATTCATTCGATTCTCGCTTTATGCTTTACGGATTTGTTGAAGGATTCGTAGGTTTTGGATTTGGTTGATAGTACCAAATGTAGGTAGTATCTTTATCCTTAACCATTTGAGAAGACTTTAATATGAGTCACTTGAGTTTATCAGATTAGGAGAGCTGGGATTTGACAACTCTTCGTCCTCTGGTTGCTGAAATGGGGGTTCCTCTACTACAGCCTTTTTTATGACTTGTTGAGTATACAAAGATGCCAGCGATCCGACCATATTTGGGCGTGTTGGATCCAGCCTCTTACACTCATTCAAGCTTCATACTTGAGCTATGGGAAATGCGTTCCCCAATGCTGATTTTACTGAAGTTGGTAGATTTGGAGTTCTCATTTGTGGTTGAAGATTTGGAGTCTACACACATTTGATAGTTGCTCGAGATTCCTTCTTTTCACTGGAACTTTGATTCTCCAGTCATTTAGGAGAATTTTGAAGTCTTCGATCACTTGAACTTATCAAGTCAAATTAGTCTTCGTGCTTCCTACAGTCTCTACTGACGGGTTGACGAAGTGGGGGTCCCGCTACTACGGCCTTTCTTATGGCTTGTTGAGTAGACGAAGCTGCCAGCGATCCGGCTATATTTGGGCTTATTGGATCCGACCTTTTACACCCATTCGAACCTTAAGCTTCAAGTTGTCAAAAGACTTCAACCTTTTCTGACTTAATTTGTAGGAGTGTGTAGCCACAAAAGTCTCTTCCTTGACTTTTGAATCTTTATACATTGATGTCTTGAATTTTTTAAGATCGCTTGCATATACTTTGAAAAAAAAGATTGTTGTATTCTTCAGCATAAAAGAATATTTGAATTGATAATTTTAAATATTTATTCGGGGATCTCAGCACGCAACACAATGTCGACCCAAATAAATATTTAAAATGCCCCTAGTCTAGTAGGGACATTCTAGAATAGAATAAATTTAAAATTATAAAATTTTAAATATTTATTTGGAGATCTCGTCGCATAGCATGATATCTTTTCAAATAAATATTTAAAATGCCCCCGCCTTATAGAGACATTACGAATAGGCTTTATATCTTTGAGATTTTAAATATTTATTCAGGGATCTCAGCACGCGATGCGATGTCGACCCGAATAAATATTTAAAATGCCTCCAGTCTTATGGGAAGATTTTGAAATGCATTCTTTTAATACAAGAAAATTTTAAAATATAAAATGTATATATAATAGTAAATATGTATAGAATACATAACACATTGAATATAACATTTTCTTGGACAACTTCATGCGTAGTATTTCTTCAGATATCGGCCGTTGATTGGCGGCATAGGTCTCTGACCTTCCAAGTCGATAAGTTGATAAGCTTCTCCTTGAAACAACTTCTCGATAACAAAGGGGCCCTCCCAATTGGACACAAATTTGCCACCAATTCTTCGGTGTGTGATGATTGGCCTTCTCAGCACCAGGATCAATTCTTCTTCTTGAAATGCCCGAGGACGCACCATACGATCGAAGGATTTTGTCATTTTTTCTCGATAAATCTCTAGATTTTGTTGAGCTTGTAGCCTGAGTTCATCAAGTGCGTTAAACTCTTCCATTCTTAAGCGAGCATTTTGTTCTTGGATAAGGTCATTCTGAATTGTTACCTGGAGTGACGATAGTTCAATCTCCAATAATAATACAGCTTCAACACCGAATACCAATGAATATGGAGTGGTTTTAGTTGGTGTCTAATACGTTATACGATATACCCATAATGCTTCTGCCTTCTTCGTATGCCACTCTCTTTTATTCTTGGTGAGGATCTTTTTCAACAATTTCACCAATATCTTGTTGAAGGCCTCTTTCAGGCCATTTTCTCTCGGGTTGTATATAGATGAATACCGTCAATCAATTTTATGCCGATCAACGAACTTATAAATTTGTGTACTTTTGAATGTAGTGCCGTTGTCTGAGATTATGCGGCGTGGCACACCAAATCTATAGACAACGTTATGGGTAAAAAAATTGATCACATGCTCGGATGTGACATCTCTGAATAGAGCCGCTTCTGCCCATTTTGAAAAGTAGTCTGTCGCTGCCAGAATAAAACGGTGTCCCGCTAATGATGGAGGATCTATTAGGCCAATTATATTTGTACCCCATCATTCAAATAGTCAAGACGCTACTGTAGGGTGCAATGGATTTAGAGGCTGATGTATAACATCGCCATGGATCTGACATTCGTTACAACTCTTTGCGTAGTCAATACATTCTCTGACCATGGTCGGCCAATAATAACATATTCTCTTAATTTTGGCGGCCATTTTCGAACCTGACTGGTGTGCATCACAAAGTCCTTCGTGAACTTCTGCTACTACTTTATCCGCTTCCTTGATCCTTAGACATCTAAGCCACATTTGATCAAAAACTCGTCTGTACAATGTGCATTGACAAATGCATATCGCAATGCTCTTTTTCAAATTTGTGTAACAAGAGACTTATATATGTCAGGAGTTTATTTTCTTTAAAATAGTCGATGAAGGGTTGCCTCCAATCATCTCCTTCCTCAACATCGAGACAATGCAACCATGATTCTGAAGCTTGGCTAGCTTTACGTCTCTTGGCCACGTGATATCCTTCAGGATAATTTTTCATAATGATCTAATAGAGAGGTTGAGGGTCAACTGGAGTTTCATCCTGCTGACTTGAATTTGAAATTCCCTCTGCCTTCGGGAATTGTAACAAAGCGGGCTCTAAGATCTGACGATTGTAAATGCTGATGAATATAGGCTTCTCCTCATTGGTGTTTGCAATTTCCTTAACCAATTTGGTCAAGCAATCTTCTTTGGCGTTCTGTCCTCGAGAAATTTGAACTATTTTAACATTTAGAACTTGCTTCGGGAGCTCAAGGGTCCACCAGTAATGAGCCAACTCAACATTACAAATCTTGTAAACGCTCAAGACTTGATTTATCACAAGTTGAGAGTCGCCGAAGATTTGAAGATTTTGAATTTTGACGTCGATTGCGATCTCCAATCAACTATTAGAGCTTCATACTCGGCTTCGTTGTTTGTTCAAGGTTCAGTCAAACTGAATGAAAACCTCATTATGCCTCCTTCAGGTGATATGAGAACAATACTGATACCTGCTCGGGCTCTTGCAATTTTTGGAGGTCGGGCAGGTTTAATCGACGATGCCTCATCGAAGTACATCTCTCAGAATGGTAGCTTTTCATCTTCCTCGACCTACATAATTTGCTCATCAGGTAAATCATCATTGAGTGGAGAGTCTGTCGGGATAGGATGTGCGGCGAGAAAATCTACCAAGACTTGTCCTTTCACCGCCTTTGTGGCATGTACGTGATATCAAATTGTAGTAATAATATTATCCACCTTGCTAGACGACCTGTCAGTGTTGTTCTTGTCATCAAGAACTTCAACAGATCAATCTTTGATATCAATGTAACTTTGTGAGAGAGCATGTAGTGGCGGAGTTTCTGAACTGCAAAAATCAAAGTTAGGTAATGCTTCTCAATTGGAGAATAGCAGATTTATATTCCAATCAATCTTCAACTGATGTAATAAAGTGCATTTTCTTTTCCTTCTTCATTGTGTTGGGTCAATAATGCTTCGAGGGACTCTTCTAGTGCTGTCGTATACAGTATAAGAGGCTTCCCCGGGATTGGCGTTGTGAGAATTGACGGATTTAACAAGTATCCTTCGATTTTGTTAAATGCATCCTGGCACTCTTCGTCCCACTTGAAACGAACATCTTTCTTCATCAGCTTCGAAAATGGCTGTAACCTACCTGACAAATTCAATATGAATCACTGAATGAAAGTCAATTGTCCTTGCAAATAACGAAGTTGTTGAAGGTTTTTAGGAGGCGGCATCTCCATAATTGCCTTGATTTTGTTGGGGTTGATCTCGATACCTCGATGACGAACAACGTACCCCAAGAATTTGCCAGAGGAGACCCCAAAAGCACATTTGAGATGGTTCATTTTCAGATCAAATTTTGTAATTCTCTCAAACACGATTCTCAGATCACTTAGGTGGTCTTTCCGATCTATGCTCTTGACAACAAGGTCGTCCACATAACACTAGACTTTTTGATATATTAGCTCATCAAAGATACGAGTCATTGCCCGTTGATAGGTGACACCGGCATTCTTCAGGCCAAAGGGCATGACCGTATAGCAGAAAATGTTGATGGGCATTCTGAACGACGTGTGCTTTTCATCCTCAAGCGCCATCTTAACTTGATTGTATTCTGACGATCCATCCATGAAGAAGATCATGTCGTAGTTGGACATGTTGTCCACCAAGAGTTCGGATATAGCGAGCGAAAAATCGTCTTTTAGACATGCATTGTTGAGGTCCCGAAAGTTGATACATATACGAATCTGTCCATTCTTCTTTTTAACATGGACAATATTGACCGTCCAATCGATATATTTTTCTTCTCGGATGAAGCTTGCATCTATGAGCTTCTTTGTTTCTGCAATAACTTGTTCTTCAATCTCCAATCTCATTTTTTTTTTAGCTTGCTTGATGGGTGTTGCATCTAGTTTGATGGCTAATCTGTGAATTGCTACATCAAGGGATAAGCTGGGTATCTCAACATATGTCTAGACAAAGCAATCATTGGATTCACAGATGAGTTCTTTTATTTCCTCCGCTTGGTTTTTTGATAGAATGACACTGATGCGAGGATCTTCCTCAGTTTGAGAGGATATATTTGAAAAGTGATGGGATTTCTTGAAAGATTCTTCAAGGTGTCAACCATCAAGAACATTGTATGTAGGGGCCATCTTTAGGACTCACTTTTGACGAATTTCTTTAATGGTAAATCTCTAGGGGCACACATTAAATGTCAGACCATTCTTTGAATATATTTTTTTCTAGAGATGTGGGTCTCTATATTTATTTTTACTTATGTCGGGATCTTTCGGCGGTGGATTCTTTGATATGCATCCAACTGTCACACCCCGATGCTCACCATACATATTTTGACTCTTTATTTGCTCAACCATTATAATAGATGGTTGCTTTTACCTATATCGAGACCTTTCAATGATGACTTTTTTAGAAAGGGGCCAAGTGTTACATCCTGATGTTTATCATATAAAGCTCAACATTAATATTATTTTTTTTGCTGCTACTATAGCATTTCGACGACTTGTCAAAGATGGAAAGAGAAACCAAACCCAAGCGGAGTCATCAGAAATCTGTGGGCTCCGAAAATTCGGCCCCAGCCTCTGCCCGCACTGTTTGCTTTTTTTTTTGCGAGGGAGTTTTAACGGATTAAATTCCAGGTTAAATTTTGGGAAGACAGATGAGTTTGTAGATACTGCACTACCCAGAGATTTTGCCCTCATTTTGCGAGGACTTTATGATCTGAGTTCTGGTTTCCTATAGGCGCAACCCCTATACCCCTCTCGATCACGAGAGAACTTTTGATTAAGGTTAGTCATCAATCAAATACGTATAAATACAAGTTATCTGGCATATAGGAACATGAGCATGAGTATTTAGAAATTTGAAGTGTTGATATTTAAAACAGAAATTTCACCATCTTGCACTTAAAGCAGATGGTGGGGGAATGGATGATAGACCCGATCAAGATCCCATGGTTCCGTCATCCCAAGCCATCGTGGTCCCTGGTCTACTTAGTCAGAGGAGGTAGTCGACCCAACCTGATAGAAGAATCATCATCAGCAGCCATGGGTTGCTTCGTCCAAGGGTACCTTGTAGACCTGGAGTGAATGTTGTCTAAGGAGACAAATTTGAATCCACCTTAGCTAACATAAGGCTTTGTACCCTATTCATTATATCTTATTGATTCATATCTCAAGGATTTGATGCCACTAAGGAGCGTTTTGACTCTGGCCATAACCGGTATTTCGTGGTGCCATTTGGCGACAAAACCACTCGGTTCAGAGGGCCTCGGGTCATAACTGTTTATCCTGCGATGTCATTTAGCGGCAAAATTATCAGTTAGAAGACACATACCACGTCATTACTAGCAGAAGATTTTTTGAGAATGGATCATAGTGATATTTTATTATTTTCGACTAGACATTAGCTCTTTGTGAGCTGAAATTATTTTTGAATTTGTCCACCCCGACAAACTGTTGCGGAGGGTGGATGAATTTTTCTTTAAGCACTTGATGATTGAATTTCAATTTTTAAATAGCTGAATTTTGAGATTTTTAGGATTTCAAATGATTTTGAAAATTTGGATTTTGAGTATTTGGATGACATTTGAGATTATTTGGAAAATACTCTTCCGGTTGAGATTTTCATTTAACACGGTCATCTCGAGGTGTTTGGAGTCATTTTTTTTTATTAAATCTTGTCAACCCTATTAACTTGACGATAGGGGATCAGGTTTCGTAGGCTTTATGCCTTTGTGAATGAATTTTCATTGTTATAAGCCTTGAAGGCCTAATATGAATGCATAAAATAAATATTTCAGTCAACTTCATGATCGTCTATTTATCTGATGATTCGAACCCTGTATACTCCTATTTACATGTTTAGAAAAATAGGGTTTCGTGAACTCTATGAATTTGTTAGTGAATTCTCATTGTTATAGGCCTTGAAAGTCTAATATGAATACAGTAAAACAAATATACCGGTCGTCGCGACCTTATATTTGTTTGTTGGTTCGAACATTGTCGACTCCTATTGATCCGTATAGAATGATTGGGTTTGAACTTGAATTCACTTATCGACCTGCGCAGCATCCCTATACGTCATGTGTATATCCAAAACATGCTTGCCGGGACCCATGCGGGTGTTTGGGGGTATTTTGTAATCATTTGCTGAACCTTATGGACTCCTACCTACCTGTTTAGGATGATCGGGTTCAACTTTATTGACCTGTGCAGCATCCCCAGACGTCACATGTATACCAATAACTCGCTCGCCGGGGCCCATGCGAGTTTTATGATTGATTTTACCCCTTTTAGTGTACCTATGTGTATAGAAGATATTCGACCTGCCTGTAAAAGCAGATCGATTATCCACCTATCTTTTGATTATGGGAATAAATTTTAAAATATAGATAAAACAATGTCTATGTTCACAGATCTTTCCCCTACCTTAGAAAGGAAACTAGGATAGGGTTTAGATTATTCTGGGATCTAGACTCCCTATAGGGGCAAGTCCCTATAGTTAATTACATCTCCTAAGAGAATACTCTCGATCTAAATGAAGACTAAATTATTTCAAAATTATATATAAATTTAACTAAATATTTGGGCTAATTTAAATTTTCACGATTAGGCTTTAGATTATAGACTTTAGGTTGAATTTAGAAGAGTTAGAGTTTGATTAGAAAGAATGTGCAGAGAGAGGGTTTATACATTATGGACTTACCACCTGCATAGAGTGGGCTGCCAGCTAACAATCTTAATCACAATAATTCGCCGATGAATGCAAGATTTGAGATGGCTCTATCCTAAGAATCAAGGAAGGGGTTAAAGAGTTTAACCCGAATGCAGGATAATATGCTTACAAAAATTGAAAATCTATACGAATGCTAATGATGCATGAAACAGTTATGTATAAAAGAGCATATTTTATTAATATAGAATTTATCGGTTACATCCCAGAATTTGCAGTAAAGTAAAGATGGTCAGGCTCCACCGACAACAAACTTGGGTTCTAAGCCTACGAGAAGATAGAATTAAATACAACTGCTTATGGTCTTCAGGCTCCGGGTCTTCTATAGAATTCCAAAAAGGAACATCCTCCTGGAGGAGGATATTACTTTTTGGAGCCTCATTTGTATATATATAAGCAGTTATCTTTAATTCTTTTACAGACTCAAGACGCTTTAAAGACTCAATCTATATACAACAATTCTAAGAAAATAAAGCTTTATATTTCTTTACAAGTACATCGATCCCTAGGAACATTCTACTTCTGCAGTAATATAAAAGACAGGAAAATAGAAGCAGTTATGTATAATTATGCATGTTATGAGTGCGTTGTGAACAGATATAAATGCAAGAAAGTAAAGTATGCAGCTCTCACTTTATTCACTCCGCTCTCTGGTGCACTGATAGAAAAGTAAATATGCATGCTATGCAGTACAGAAAAGTAAGCAAACACACATAGGTGTCCTCTAGGCAAGACACCCGCAAACAAATTACAACAAACCACCGGCCTAGCCTAAGCTAAAGTTGGTTGTCCTAGCAAGCATCTAAATGTGTGAAAGAGGTCGTGTGGCTTGGATATGTCCTATATGAATTATTGTTTGAATTACATGTATTATTAGGATTGATTTATTAAAGGCCGAGTGAGAATTTAATTAGAATTTAAGTAAAGTGTATTTGAATTTTCAAATTATTCCAATTTTAGAAGTTAAAGTTATTTGATTTAATTTTAAAGAATTTATAGATTGATAACTCCCTAAGTACAGGAAGTTATCAATTTATAAGTCCTAAGACTTTCAAAACAAACACCCACCTTATATGGAAGACAAGTGTTTATTTGAGAGTCCCTAAATATTTTATTAGAGAAAGAGAAAGGGACCTTATGAATGTAATACTACATGCCCTCCCGAAAGAATCTAGCATGTCGTATAAGGTCAGTGTGTTATTATATTTGTTTAAAGATCTCCAAATAAATCTAAATGTATTAGTGCCTTCCTAAAAGGAGTCATGCACAATACATAGTAAATCTTTTGGTTATTTAAGTATATTAAAGGCCCCTTAAGTCAAAATGCCTAAAGCTTTCCAAAAGGAATCGGGATTTAGGCATAAAGGCCATAATTCATCTAATCTAAATTAATAATCAAATTTGATTGATTAAAATAAATTTTAATCAATCAAATTATCAAATTAATTTAGTTTAGATGAATTAAAAATTAGTTTAATTTTTAATAGATTTTATTGTAATATTTAGAATTTTTAAAGAATTGTTGAATTTTTAATGAATTTAATTAAAAGAAGAATGATTTATTAATGAAATTAGATTAGAAAATGATTACAAAATTTATTTAAATTGAATAGATTAATCTCTGAATTTTATTAAGTTTTATTTGATTTTTTATGAATTTTAATGTATTTATTGAGTTAATGTTTAATTAAGAGTTAATCAAGGGTATTTTAGGGATTAATGAGATTTTGGCCTTTATTTTAAATTTTAAGGATTGTAACTTTGATTTTGAGTTAATTAGAATTGATTGAGGTTGATTTAGATTTTCTAGGAATTTTATTTGATTTATTTGAATTTATTGAATATTAAGACCCTTAAAGAAGGGTAACCTAGATCTACTAGTTGTTTGAAGGTTGATTAATGTCAAATCAAAGTAAGTTTGATCATTGGGTACATGACATTAGTTCTCTAAGTTTAAGTTTCATTCCAAAAGGAATGGTGTGTAGTTCATCCTAGGTTTGGCTAAGTTGGCTAAGACACACCTTAATTATTGTTCATAAATGTCACTAAGTTGTAGGATTGAAAACCATGTTCACTAACCCTTGGACACTAATTACGAGCATATCAAAACAAACATGAGCAAAGTGCACTATCTAAGGAAAGAAAAATGAATTGATGAATTTCCAAGCATTAGAATTAAGTAATAACTCTACTACTTGAAATTTCAATCAAATGACAATAATGGTATTATTGCTTTCTAAACACATAAGATTCTCCATAAAATCTATTTACTGACATTAAAGCTCTGTTTAAAAGTCTCAATAATTATTTAGATACATGCAAATGGATTCAAAATTTATTTATAATATAATTTTAAAATTTGTGAAATATATAAGTATTTTCATATTTAGAGTTTTAAATAGTACTAAAATAGACTTCAAATAAATATAAAGAAATTACTAGA
>NW_021319183.1:0-7814 GCF_001605985.2 Dendrobium catenatum
GTCGTGGATCCGCCGGGTATGATTTTGATTTTTTTTTGTTCTACCGGTTAATACATAAAGGTCAACACAAATTAATGTTGAGAGGTTGGGGCACCTAAAAACCAAATTTTCGAAGCCCACACACCAGATTAAATGTTAAGTAAAATATAGGGTCATGATTGATAAGCATTATTTTTTATATCCTATGATGGTTAGTTTGCAAGTTGTTCATTTTTCATTTGAGCTATAATGATTTAGAGATATAATTGGTGTGGAATGGTTGGATGGTGAGACCTTAGATCATTGATATGATCAATTGGTAGATGGGGAACTCTTCTAAAATAACTACAAGAGTTAAAATTAGGTTGGAGGAATTAATTTGAAAGTGGAGGTATGGTAAGTGACAATTCTTGCAATCAGTCTACATATTTCAAAATCAAGCAAACATGTACTTGATTTGTAGGTATGGATGTCAACTTAAATTCTAGAGTTTGGTAAGGATAGAAAAAAGGTTTAGTGAGTAAATTGTACTATGGAAGTCGAATCAATCAATTTTATTCAGAACTGACCAAGCATGGGAATTTACATGTGGATTTCTATAGATCAATTGGAATTGAGAAATTTTACTTGTAATGGTTCATGGACATCATCTAGATAGGATTTGGAAGTTTTTTTTTTTTATGTAGTTTTGATATTATTTTGTGGTTGTTTTGTGATTGGAGACAAGTAACATTACTAGAACAGTAAATAGGAAATACAATTATGATTGAGTTGATCTCCAAATTGTTTACTAGAAGAACCCTAAATAAATTTAGGATTATTGCAGTATAGGATGTTTATGTGATAACCGGTTCTTCCGGCCGGTTCAACCGAACCGGCCGGCCCGCCCTTTAAATACCGCGAACAGAACAGTTCGCGGAACAGAAAGATAAGTAAGGAAAGAGTATATATTAATCCATTTTTTATAAAGATAAATTTATATAATTCTCACTGAGTTTACTTAGTAAACTCAAACCACAAGTTTAATGTTTCAGGTAGTTCCTAAGAGAAGTAATGGCTGAAAGAGAAGAACATGTTTACAGAAGGCGAGGTGCAAATGACAGCAGGTAAAATAGAAATTTTTTTTTATTAGTGGCTCTTCAGTTTATAGAAAAGTTTTGATGATGAGAAAATTTACACTTTTGGAAATGTACTACCGTCCGACTTTTCGTACCCGCCTCGTTAGATCTAGCATCCGGGACGGGTCGTGACAGTTTAATAATGATATAGAGATTTTGGTGGGTTTTTGAGTAGTTTATGTTGGTCAAATGCTTTCAAGAATGAAACTAGTCTAGCAATTCCAGAAAACCTGACCAATACTAATTAGGGGTAATTTTACTTGGATTAAGAGGGATGGAATGAGATTTAAGATTTTTCTAAGTTGTAATACTAAGGGAAGAACACAAATAAAGAAATTACAGTTGAGGAGATTGCAGGAAAAAAGAAAAAGACAAACTACTTATCAAAGTAAGGTTTCAAAGAGATCAGCCAATCTTCTTGAGTATAGTCGGCCACCAAGCCTTCTACCCTCTTTGGAATTCACGCTAAAACGTGTAAGCACAACAATAACACTTCATTTCAATCCAAAGGAGTATTTAGACAACTGAATTTAAATGAAGAGACACACATCTTCATTCAAACATACAATGAAAGGTAAAGGGGAGAGAGAGGAGCTGACCCACACTTGCTCCTTGCTTGGACCCACTAGGAAAGTACCTAGACTACCTATATTAGGGGTGTTAAAATAGGTCGTCGGGACGGGTTCTAATCGATCCCGGAATTGACCCAGGTCCAAACAGGTTGACCCGAACCCGACCCGATTTTGTAAACAGGTCGTAAATTTGAACCCAACCCCGACCCACTGGATTACCGGGTTGACCTGACCTGCTCACTGAACAAAGCAGTTTGGGTATTGGGCGCAAAATGACTACTAACAAAGAAAAATATAATAATATGAAATAAACATAACACTTAAAACACCAAAAATATGAAATTACATAAACACATAAGACTAAGCTCATAAAATATAAAAAATGTAGATTCTCATGGTTAGGCCTCTCGATCCTTCATGGTTTAAGCTCATATACTTTTGCCTTTGCCCTAGTGATTGGACATTAATCAATTTTGTTAGATTGACTGATTGATAACTAATTATTATTCTCAGTTAATAATTTAGGATAAGATCTTGAGGATTTAAAAGAAGAAAGTTGTGTAATGTCAACGTGAAGCTTCAAAAAAGGTATTAGAAAATTCTAAATGCCGAAATAACTATATTATATCTGCTATTCTAGAATAGCACTTGCTTTGATAATTTAGTGACCCTTTCAATATGTTGCAAGTTCTTAGTATGAAAAAAACATATAGCAATTTATTTGAATATAATTTAATATTAGTAAATAATATTTTAAAACTCCATCAAACCATCTATTTTTGCCTAAATACTTCATGCTTCTGGGTTGACAACGATCCCTAAAAATTAAAAATAAAATTAAAAAAAGCCCACCAATAGCCACCACGACTCAATTTTCCAAAATGCACAAAACATATAGTTAGTATTGACCCGAAAATAGAGCAAGATTGGAAGAAAATTCAACCCATTCTCTTCTTTCATTTATGGCATTAATGCTAGAAAGGAAAAAAATGCATGGAAAAAAAAAGTGTATACCCCCGCAAGCATTACCTGAGATGTCCCAACATCATGTCTTTGTTTGCTGTGATTCATATATGTAAAATTACTGTTTGCTTTCAAAAAAGTTAAAGCCAAATTAAAATATAGGCTGACTACAAATATTGAATTGACTAATTGAGCATAGCTTTCTTTGAGTTATCTACAAAATGATGCAATCCTTCAAGAGGATAACCAAGTCTCAAGCATCAGGATGCAAAGTTTTATGGAGCAAGGATGAAATATTATCCCACTACTCATCATTTCATCAAAAATTAAGTGAGAGAGATTTCTTCAAATTTAATGGACCAATAAATGAAGCCCTAAGAAATTTAGTTTAACATAACAGCTACTGTTATGTGTAGCACTGATAGGCCGCAAAAATCAACCTCTTGGCAAGTATGCGGCAATGCTTATGAAATTAGCACTTCTACATATCCCAAGAAAACTACAAGGAAAAACAGAATAAGGACTTATTTTTAAGCAATTTTCTCTGACCCGCATGACCTATAGTTACTTTAAGATATAGCTACAAAAAGTAAATGATGCTTATCTTTTGCAAGATATGCACTATTTTAATAAAATAGAATATGATTCTTTAAAAAAAGTAATAGACAAACTCACGCAACTAAAAATCACTAATTATTAAACTGGTTTGAAATTTAAGCAATCCACAAAAAATAGCAATCAACACGGGGAATACATAGGCTTTTTAAGGTAAAGAATCTCAAAACGTACGAGTGATCCAGACTGAGTGACGCAGTCTTGAGACCCTTCTGCCTGTGAGGATCTAGGCTAACACCAGAGAACAAGAGATCTGAAGCATAGGCCACAACACATCTGCACCACAACTATATCAACTCACAAGAGAATATGATAAAGCAAGATTAATCAACAATAAATATAAGCATAAATGTTAAAGATAATAAAAAAGGTATTACTAAATCTCGCTCAAATGGTAAGCAATGACATGAAATAGTACTCTAGCAATTTTCTTAGTTCTGAAAGAAAAGAAAACCATTATTTTATTTTACAAGAAAATGGACATAAACAAATTTTCTAGGTGGCAAAATAACTAAGTTTTTTTTTTTACATTTTTTGGGGTGCACATTAAAAATAAACAATAACAAATAATAAGTCAAAAGGGTACTGTGAAAGTATCAAGATCTAACCATAAGTCACAAAACATTACCCCTGGGTTGTGAGGATACCTCACAACCTCCATGCCCTTAGTGAAATTCATAATACCTGATCATACTCTAGGAAATGTTCCCAACAATCCATAAACTACAAACATAAAGCTAGCAATAAGGGCCGGATATATATCAGCTACGAACCAAGAAATATATTAATCAACAAGGCATGTTCCAGTCCACCCAAAATTCAGAGTAGAGACCCCAAATGAGGCCAAATTAAAAATGGACAAATCATACAATCCTCCGAAGATCCCAACAAGTTATGAATTCCAAGAATTTGAAGATACCTTCAAATAAGATGCTCTTGCTCCTTTTAGTATATATATATATATATATATATATATATATATATATATATATCATCACCATCATCATCATTAGTCCTATCACAACTATTTCGAGTTGACTTTAGGAATTCTCACTCTCCATTTGTTAGTAGTGTTTGGAGTGTTAAAATATTTTCTGCAGAACTTTTCCATTTTAACCACCTAGCATTAGTGCATGATATGTAATTTTAATAGGAGTTCAGCTGATAATTATGGGTCAATATTTCCCAATGAATGGTACGATCCCTCTCATATAATATATCCTTTCAAGTTTGACCATTGGTTCATCTTAATATTCTCATCAACTTGGCCATAAATGGCTTCCTAAACCCCTAAAATATTTAGATCATATAACATAAGCATTCCAACGGCAAATTTATAAAATTTACCATTAAATCTATGGGATTTTTTTATCACATAGTATGTTGAGACACTTGTTCTTTTTAACCACCCAACGTTAACTTGAGAAGTTATATCCACTATTTTAAGAATCATTATTCTATTATGTAATAAATTCAAATTACATAAACCAATAATTTCAAATTACCTTTGCCACAAATATTCTTTAATTATTATTCAAGACTAAACTAAAAAGAATGTTTCAGAAGTATAGCATAAAAACATTAACTAGAGTACGTACTTTACATTCATAAGGACAAAATTTAAATGTGCAGTAAAACTAGGAAGTATAAATTAAATAATGATTATATTAGAGAAATTATTATAGTAACATCTATAAATTAAGGCCAATTAAAATAAACTTGGCTGATTTGAGCATACATAATAATGAGAACAAAATGCATGCCTACGAAGGGCAGATGAAATTAGAGTCGGTATTAAGAAGAAAAAAGGGATAGATCTAAGCTAAAATGGACAAAAGTTCAAAATAAATTACAAGAATAAATTTGGTGCATCATGCTGTGCTCAAATAAGAACGAATGACAAATGAGAATTCTTTATGATGACCACAAATAGTTGGATTAACACTAATGTCACATCATCATCATCATCATCATCATCATTAGCCTTATCCCAACAATTTTGGGTCAGCTTTAGAAATCTTCTTTTTTCATTCATCCCATTTAAGTGCTACAAGAGATATTTATCTTTTTTTTTTTACTTTTCTCAATACTATCTTAGGTCTACTTTTTTTCTTTCTAATTCTTCTACACTAACTTTATATACTCATTTAAAAGGTGTATTTTCTTCACTATGCTGTACATATTTAAACCATCTATGCCTATTATCTACTATCTTATCTTCAATAAATATTACTCATGTATCCCTCCAATTAATCAATTTATCCTTTTGAGTTTTTCCATCACATTCTCATTTCAATGAAGCTCAACTTGGCTATCAATGACATTTTTTTTACTACCCAACACTTGGATCTATATAACCTAACTTGCCTACTTGCAATTTTATATAATTTACTTCTAAATCTCCAAGATAATCTCTCACTACATAATTCAAGTGATACATCTCTATATTTTATTTACTCATCCTTAGAAGCTATATTACAATCTATATTCTTTGTTTGTATAATAGATCCTAAATAGTTAAATCTAAACCTAAGTATCAATATATCCTCTACTAATATTGACTATCCATTAAACCGGTGTAAAATGCAAATAAGAATCTATATGACCTCTAAGATAAAATAAAAAAAAAAAGAATGTAGCTGAACCAAAGAAATGAATGTAACCATTTGACAAGTTATTTGTGATTCGACTCGATAAGAGCTATTTCATGTTCATTTCATTAAATAATTGAACAAATTTAACACTTCTATAAATACTCATTAGGTAAATGATAGAGAAAATTGTTCCATGATTCATTTAAAACCATAAACAATATAGTTTAAAGCTCATGAATAAGTTCATTACGAAGTTTGATTAGAGCTTGACATAATATTTGTTAATAAGGCTTGATATAAAGCTCAATTATATACATATATGGATTTATAGTATTTAGACATGAAATAAATATATTATTTGCATTGTATATTTAACACTTAATTAATTAAGTTATCTGTGATTGAGTTAAAATTCAATGTAAAGTTATAACTAAAAATATAATTTAAAATAATTTAAAATTAAATTACTTTCTTGTTAAATGAAATAAACCTAAAAATAGAAGCCATCAATTAAATAAATAAATTTCTTTCGATTTTGCCGTTAAAAAATCTATAAATAGAAGACTAGTCAAATAAATTAAAAAATAAAATTAAAATTTTGATTAAACAATTTAAGCTGTAATTTCGATTGTATCTATGCTAGCTAAAAAATTTACAGTTTTAGCTGTTTACCCATATCACTTGGGAAGTTATTTATCATTGTTTATATTGTAGTTTCAATTTCAATAACATGAGCTTGTAAACCATACAGGGCGCTGGGGAATGCAGAATAGTTAGGATAAATGCTCATTGGTGGATATTATTGGATAGGATTTAAGGCTCATTTTAATATAAAAATTGTTAAACTATAGTTACTTTTTAAGCCCAACAAGCTTGGCTCAATAAGACTCATTTTATGTTTCCGAAAAATCTACTCATCTAAAGCACTAAGCACAACATGAGCCAAGCTTAAACCAAAGCTCAAATAAGTACGAATGTAACAAACCGAGTTTGAACATTATTGCAAAAGGTCGAATTGAGTTTGATCCAAGCTCAAAAAAGTCTTTTGTAAGGTCTTCGACTCAGCTCAGCTCGATTCATGCACAACCGTATGCAGAAGTATATCAACCAATAAACTAAACAATAAAAAACCACCAATTGAACACTAAGAAAGGAGCATCAAGCAATGAAAAGGCCAAAACATCATGGTTGAGATCGGAGAATTGATCCACACAACATGAAATAAAAAAATGATGGCAACTTGACCTGATTCAATTGGGATGATCATATTAGATCAAGCATTGGAAAGAATACCACTTGAAAAAGGCACATGACCAATCATTTGGTTTGCTTCAAATCTGGCCCCAAGTTTTACTTGATCTAATATGTTCCCGCATGTTGACCTACGAACCGAAAAAAAAAGGTCGCAAAATCGTCGTACCTGAGCAGCGCACGTCGCCCGGATCTCGCACGACCCTCGCACGTCGTCGCACGACCTCGCGTCATTTCATCGCACGACAGCCTCGCGTCATTAAAAGGAAGCGAGAGCGAGGCCTTCGGCCTCCCTTCCTCTCCCTATCCCTCTCTCGTGCTCGATCTCTCTCTCTCCTTCCCACAATCGGAAGCTGCGACATTTTGATCGGAAGAAACGACTGGAGCCCGTCGAGCCCCGCCCTCTGGAACCACGACCGAACCTCCCCAGCTCCTCCGGTGCTGTCCGAGTTCGCCCATTCAACGACTTTCTTCCCGTCAGGTCGGAAGTCACTCATTCCGATCGGAAGCAACAAGAGCTAGCCGACTGTGAAGACCCTTTCTCCCTCCCGAGCATGTCACGACCCGGCCCGGTTAGCTCGCAAGTGCGAGGCGGGAACAGAGGTCGGACGTAAAAGTTAAAAGAAACTTAACATAACATCAATTGAAACATCAACAACATAGAAAGAGCCACTACAATTTTTTTCAACATTAACCTTTTCTTTTTCTTTCATTCATTAATC
>NW_021319183.1:12750-31471 GCF_001605985.2 Dendrobium catenatum
TATGTATGTCTGTGTCACCTCAGTTAAAACTCCCTCGCCGAATAAAAAGAAAAGCGCAAGCGGGGAGGCCGAGGCCGAATTTTTGGAGCCCACACCGCATAAAGCCTAACATCTTCAAAACCTTCCTAAGAAAAGCTCACAGTCTCATATATCCTTAGTTCGCTCCTTCATCCAAAAATAATGTTCCAGGTGTTCATTGATCTCTCTGCCCCTCTAATGTCGTTTGCAAATGACATTTTTCTGATAATCTGCTAGGAGACTTGAGATGAATTAATTAAATGCAGAATTGCAGAAGTGGTGAAATTTTTTATTACACAAGAGACATGGGCCAGTTGGAAGTTCTTGAAGCGTTCTGAATGTTAGTTTTATTAAGTGAATTTTAGTGATACTCGTTTGTATCGCAGAAATAACTTATTTAGAACTTAATTTTGTTTGTTTGGACTATAATGAGTTTCATTTTCAACTCACTATTTTATATTATTTTTATGAGTAAAAGTAAAAAATATATATGACCCATTCCTCCATTAATCTTATTTTAGTTTATTACTAATGCATAAATAGAAAAAGGACTCTTCCAAACTCTCATGACTGAGTTTCACTTCTCATATTTATGAGGCGAGTTTCAGAAATAGAATCTCACTTTCATCATTTTTCAACCAAATAAATACTTGAACTCAATTCTAGAATGAGGTCTGGTCATTGTCAAATACTTGCATCAAAACAAGTGGTACATTGGTCAAATTATGTAGTATAATTTTGCTCATTTTGAGAATCATAGTGATCAACCATTAATAATGGAAAATCAACTTATACCTACATGGCTAAATGGGATAAGTCTAGTGGTTTTTTTTACTCGACAGTACAAAGAATAGGGATGTAAATAAGAACAATGACTAGTGGTATTAAAGTTTAATGGTTCTGCAAGATATAGGGAGGACAATCAGATAAATATCTTAAGTACCACCAACATTCCAATCTGACGTACATTCATCTTATAAATGATTCACTTTAGGACAAGTAGCATAAATAATTAGGTTAGGTCCCAACTACGTTTTGTGTAATACAGTATAAAATTAATTCCTTAATTTGTAGCAGCCACTATTGTCCAGTAGCAATTTAATGTACTGCAGCCTTTCAGAAATCTCCACTTTTCAAAACATGAAAAGGCGGATGGGGATTTTGCGGCTGTGATGGGCTTTGTAAAAGTATATTACATTATATGTAAGTAACCCTTTTATCTCTAAATAAATAAATACCTTAATTAAGCAGCACTTTATCCATTTCCCTAACCCTTCAAATGGAATAAAGAGGCTCGGGTAGGGCTGGGAAAGAGAATAGAAATATGGAAAAGAAGAAGAGGAAAAGATAAAAAATAAAAAATAAAAATAAAATAAAAAAAAAGAAGAGGAAAAGATAAAAAATAAAAAATAAAAATAAAAATAAAATAAAATAAAAAAAGAAGAGGTAAAGAAGAAGAAGAAAGAAAGAAAAAGAGGAAGATGACTAGGATTTTTTAGGTAAGAAATCCAGATTTTTGGTTAATTTCCTAAAGTTGGATTTAGAATTGAGCTGATAGGCTTTGAGGCTTGAATGGAGAAATTTGATAGGCAGGGACCAATCGAGCCGGCCAAGGCCCAACCCCTGGGCTGGCTTAGGCAATACAATAGGCGCAAGCCTGCTGGTCCGCAGGCTTCAAATCCCGCCTCTCTTGGGGTGGAGTACACTACCTAAGGGAGTTAGTGTGAGGGTTGTTTAGTCCTTCTGCATTATTCTTATATTTTCTTTAAGTAGAACTTTGTATTAGAGTTAGGGCATCTTTTTTGTGGCTAATTTCTGAGTGCTTTTGGTGTTCTTAGGCTCTAGCGACATCTAGAGAGCTTTGAAGAGATTGATCCTCCTCTCGAATAGAGGATCGCTTGTATCTTGCTATTTTCGTCTTCACTAGTACATGATTCTTGCTGTTATTTTTGTTTTTGTGTGAGATTGTGGTGTGGAATATTGCTGAATTCACATTCTTGGTAGGGTTCACTTGAGTTTACAAGTGTTTACTATCAAAATTCTTCAGGTAAAAAATGTTATTTTGTACTAGATTGAGTTAATGATTTAATAACATTAATTGAATTAAGAAAATTATTATTATTAGATTATTTATGGAAGATCGAAGTTTCAAAGAGAAAAAAGTGATGAAATACATCTAGAGAGAGATTCTTTAATTGGAGTGAGATATTCAATCTCTAATATAAGAAGCAAATTATTCATAGGTCTGATGTTTGCGAATTTCTGTAAGTATATTGACTTGTTATACATATGTTTATAAAATTTCTTCATATTGAGTATGTCGATGACAAACGATGATATCAAGAATTTTATTGTCTCACTTATATCAATTATTCAGGATACATTCATGTAATGTTCACAGAATTCAAGTCTTTTGATTTCCTAATAAATTATTATGAATGCTTAATCATTTAAATGTAAATTCTTATATGCTAGGTAAAACCTTTGATACATTATGATACAAGTTGATGTCAAGATGTGCATAAAAATGTTAAATAATTTTAAATGCTTAAGAAATTAATATAAAAAAGAAAGAAAGCTTATGAAAGGTCATGCCATGGAGAAAATGAGGCAAATTATGATGACTTGCGGTGGCAAGCAAAAATTCTATCAAGTTAAGCTTTAATAGGGAAATAAAAAAAGATCTTCGACTGTAGATTTTAAAAGCTGGAATGATCCAAACTTGAATCAAGGGTGCATTAATAACTGGAAGGCTAGTTGGCCAATATTTATCGTGGTTATCATGGTCGACAAGCTAGATAATGACCAACAACAACAACAAGCCTTTATCCCACTACGAGGGGTATGCTACATGAATCCTTGTTATTCGTTGTGTCGTATTAAAGGTCAAATTCTCGTTTAAATCTAATAAAGAAAAGTCATTCCTAATATTTTTTAGCCAAGTCTTTTTAGGTCTGTCTCTACCTTTCTTAACATAAGTCAAATCTAATACCTCTACTCTCCTAACCGGGTCATTGGAAGTCCGCCGTTTTATGTGACCAAACTATCTAAGGAGACTCTCTCTAATCTTATCTTCGACTGGAGCTACTCCAACATTTTCACGTATATGATCATTTCGAATCCTATCTCTAAGGGTAAAGCCACTCATCCACCTCAGCATCCTCATCTCTGCCACACTTAACATAGCATTATGCTTCTCTTTTAATGGCCAACATTCAGCACCATAAAGCATTACAGGCCTCACTACCATCTTATAGAATTTTCTTTTAAGTTTGAGGGGGATTTTTCTATCGCACAAGAAACCCGATGCATTCCTCCACTTCAACCATTCAAGTTGAATTCTGCTAATAATATCCTCATCTATTTCACCATCACTCTAAACAATAGATCCAATATATCTAAAACGTGTACTCTTATTAATGACTTGATCGCCCAAAGTCACAATCCCCTCACTAGGTCTATTACTACTAAAATTACACTCCATATATTCCGCTTTAGATCTACTCAAGTGAAAACCTTTAGTCTCTAATGTTGACCTCCATAATTCAAGTTTACTTTCAACTCCCTCTCTTGTCTTATCAACAAGAAGAATATCATCGGCAAAAAGCATACACCAAGGTACATCCTCTTGCAAATGTCTAGTGAGAACATCCATGACTAAAGCAAAAAGATATGGGCTTAAGGCTGATCCTTTATGTAACCCAACTGAAATAGGAAAATACTTGGTCAAACCACCTTGTGTTTGAACACGAGTAATAGCAACTGCATACATATCTTTAATGATTTGAATATAAGAATTATTAACTCCTTTCTTTTCAAGAACTCTCCATAGCACTTCTCTTGGAACTTTATCATATGCTTTCAATAAATATCATTAGTAGATCCTCCTTATTTTTTCTATATTTCTCCATCAAACCTCTCAATAAATGTATGGTTTCCATAGTCGACCTACCCGGCATGAATCCAAATTGATTATGAGAAATATTAGTATCATGCCGCAACCTATGCTCCATAACTCGCTCCCATAGTTTTAAGCTATGACACATTAACTTAATTCCTCTATAATTCACACAATCTTGTGCATCACCTTTATTCTTAAAAATAGGAATTAACACACTCATTCTCCACTCATCTGGCGTCTTTTTAGTCTATTATATAAATCACTAAAAGCTGAGGTCTTTGCATCGCATATTACTTTCTTAGATTCTTTACGATCCTCTTTATATCTTTCCATATTATCAGAATTTTTAAAATTAAACTAATTTTAATAACAAATTTTCTTATTCTTAATCTTTTCTTACACATTTGGATTCCACCACCAACTATTTTTACTATTAGGAGCTTTCTCCCTTTGATACTCCAAACAAATCTTTTGCAATAGTTTTAATATCACTAGCCACTTTTTCGCACATAATATTAGCATCCTCATGCACAGATAAAATCTTAAGATCTAAAATCTTACTCTCAAAAATATTTTTGTTAATATTCTTTAAATGCCCCATCTAATCCTAGAACATCGTTTTACTTTATTTTGTATTATCTTCCCCTTTATCTTAAAGTCCAAAACTAATAATCGATGTTGGGTACATAAATTTTCATTCGGAATAACTTTACAATCTTTGCAATCTAAATGATCTAATTTTCTCATAAGAAAATAGTCAATCTGGGTTGTACTATATCCATTTTTATAAGTGATGAGATGCACAACATTTTCTTAAATAAGATATTAGCAATTGAAAAATTATAAGTTAAACAAAAATCTAATATGGTCTTAAATGCACAATATTATATGACATTTTTAATTCCATTTTTAAGAAATGATTAGTATAAAATGAGAAGAAAAAAAAAGTAATTACATAGAAGCAATTAATTTGAATAGTGCAATAAACTATTTGACACTTTATAGATATGCTTCCCTACTTTATAAATATTCACGCTCATTGTTTATAATCAAGTCTTTTACTCACAAAATCATCAAAACATGTCTTGATCTAAAAGTGTTGTATTATGCTAGTTGTATTTATGAAGATAAATACTTATATTAGTTCATAGGATCGACATAACATGTTATATGTTTTTCTTTCATGTTTGAATTTTAAATTAAAATGCATATTCCACTGAGCTTTGAGCTTATCATATATTATAATTGTGATTATAGGGAAATGAAAGGAGAAAGCAGAGTAGTAGAAAGATGATCAAGTTACCCTATACAATAGCTTTCTGGGTGTACAATTTTGGATACGGTATAAAAAAAAAGATGTGTATTGCATTGTACATATGAATTTATATTTAAAGTTTATTTATAAGCTCACTAGCTCAGTCATTTGATGATTTTACTTGTACACACTTCCGATTCAATGCATATGATGGATCTATTAAATGATTGTGAAGCGAAATTATCTTTTGTGTCGATCAAGACAGACAAATTTTCACTCTTTCAATCCTAATTAATAAAATTAGGATGGTATTTGTAAAAAGTGTATCTGACTAGATTGTTTGCCTCTATTAAGCCTTCTGGTTAACCGGAGGGGCTCAAAATGGGGGTGTGACATTTTGATGCTCTTAAGCCTTCCCCTAATTAGAATTTTTGGACAGAACAGGTGTGGTGTTAGCTAGATGCATTTGCTTTGTAAGATCTCTCTAGAAATATGATACTTTTGAGAAGTTTACACAAAACTTTCTCCATAAATAGAAGTATATCATGCAATTTTAAATTGCCAAAAAACTTTTTTCATCTTCTCCTCGATAGAAAAGGGGATTGCTATTTTCTCAGCATCCTACATAAATGAATTAAATTTGGTTAAAGAAAACTGATTTTAATTTGTCCTATTTTCACGCCTATAGTCATCAACTAAAATCAACCCTTAGTAGAATTAACTATTAGACATATGTTGAACAATCAACGAGTGAAGAGGAAGAATAAGAGAGAAGATGTGCCTCAATTTTAGGTTTAGATTTCTTGTAAAGGAGCTTAAAAGGGATTATTTTTGCAAGAAAAGAGGCTATTTTCTTAACCAACTAGTTAGTGTCCCTTCAGATGTTCGTTGTTGGGTGTTACCGAGGAGTGCATCCAGTCACCATGATGCGGGCCAATAAATCCGGGGGATGGGGCACCCGAGGACCTCCGCCGGCACAAGAGGAAAGGAAATGACACGACGCGCTAAAAAAGGGGAGAATACGACTAGTGGAAGAACAAACTCTTACATTTCAAATCTAAGACAGACTTAGAAATTAAAACAAACAAACCGACAACTACAAATAGTAATTAAACGACTTTCAAACTCAAATCGAAATCAAAGACACTCTAAGCTTACTTTACTTAGAGAAGAAGGATATAGGTGGGGTGTAAACTTGCAGAGAGACGAAAGAGGTTAGAAGCCCGAGAAAAAGGGTGGAAAGAGCTCGCAAGATTTCCGGAGGGGATGAGAAAAGAAGATGGACAAAGCTCGCAAGGTTCTCCAAGCAAACCCGTAGGTTATAGCTTCCAAAAATAACTTATCATTTACTTTTTTAAAACATAACAAACCCCTCATATTTATAGGTATGAAAGGGGGAATACAAAAGGACACGACATTGAATTCACACAAGAATCCAAGCAACACAAGCACGGAAATCCCCCCATGCTTTTCATGGAAAAACAGTCTAGCCCAGGAACCGAAGGAGCAACCACGGGAACCAAAGGAGCCGCACGGAACCGAGGCGCCAAAGCCACAGGAAAACCCCCCCAGCTCGGAAAACCAACAGCCACCGTGAGAACCAAGGGGCCATGCACGGAAAACAGCAGCCCACCATGAAAGCCAAGGAGCCGTGGCATGGGAAACAAAACTTCTTGGAATTCCAAGAGACAAACTTTATTAAAGACATAAAAATTACATTTAATTAAAGATAACTATGAACTAAAACTTAGCTAATAATGAGCTAACCCTTAGTTCAATAAATGAACTAAAGACCAGCTCATAAATGAGCTAAATTCCAGCACAAATTTGATGGAGCTTGTAAACTCGAGGGAAGCCAAAAATCAAATTATTTTGGGCTTGAGTTGACACCTCCTTTGTCTACATCAGACTCTCCTTCTTGAGAACTCATCTCTCGATGAGTTAGCTTTTGGTTCTCTTGAGGAGGTGAATACTGTGCATCCAGCTCTTTGATCTTATCTTCAAATTTCTTTAAAATTTCTTCCTGCTCTTTCTCGAACTGCCTTTTTAGATATCTCTTCCACTTCTCGAATTTTTGATCACATAAGAACAAGTGATATTGAAGCTTGTATAGACAGTCTTGAAGTGGATCAGTTGAATCGCCTTCTGTAGGAATCCATCTGTCCAACGGAAGAGGGACATCAGGATTATCTTGATTGATTTATTTCACGAATGAAGCCATTTTTTTGTTATTTTCCATTTTTTTAACTGACTCAAAAAAACTTCTCCTATACGACTCACGACAAGACTTGACTTGACAAAACAAAACTTGACAACCAAATCTAAAACCTAGGACTTCCTAACTTTCTCTGATACCAAATGATGCGGGCCAATAAATCCGGAGGATGGGGCACCCGAAGACCTCCGCCGGCACAAGAGGAAAGGGAACGACACGACGCGCTCAAAAAGGGGAGAATACGACGAGCGGAAGAACAAACTCTTAAATTTCAAATCTAAGACAGACTTAGAAATTAAAACAAACAAACCGACAACTACAAATAGTAATTAAACGACTTTCGAACTCAAATCGAAATCAAAGACACTCTAAACTTACTTTACTTAGAGAAGAAGGATACATGTGGGGTGTAAACTTGCGGAGGTAAGAAAGAGGTTAGAAGTCCGAGAAGAAGGGTGGAAAGAGCTCGCAAGATTTCCGGAGGGGGTGAGAAAAGAAGATGGACAAAGCTCGCAAGCTTCTCCAAGCAAACCCGCAGGTTATAGCTTCCAAAAATAACTTATCATTCACTTTTTTTAAACATAACAAACCCCTCATATTTATAGATATGAAAGGGGGAATACAAAAGGACACGATATTGAATTCACACAAGAATCCAAGCAACACAAGCACGAAAATCCCCCCATGCTTTTCACGGAAAAACAGCCCAGCCCAGGAACCAAAGGAGCAACCACGGGAACCAAAGGAGCCGCACGAAACCGAGGCGCCAAAGCCATGGGAAAACCCCCCTAGCTCGGAAAACCAACAGCCACCGTGAAAACCAAGGGGCCATGCACGGAAAACAGCAGCCCACTGTGGAAGCTAAGGAGCCATGGCATGGGAAACAAACCTCTTAGAATTCCAAAAGCCATTTTGGAATTCCAAGAGACAAACTTAATTAAAGACATAAAATTACATTTAATTAAAGATAACTATGAACTAAAACTTAGCTAATAATGAGCTAATCCTTAGTTCAATAAATGAACTAAAGATCAGCTCATAAATGAGCTAAATTCCAGCTAAAATTTGATTGAGCTTGTAAACTCGAGGGAAGCCAAAAATCAAATTATTTTGGGCTTGAGTTGACTCCCCTTTTGTCTACATCACACCACCAGGTATTGGCAAAGGAAACTCTAGCCATCAGCCCAAAAATCAAATTATTTTGGGCTTGAGTTGACTCCCCTTTTGTCTACATCACACCACCAGGTATTGGCAAAGGAAACTCTAGCCATCAGTCCATTACAAGGTATGGCCTATCTCGAGCACAATGATACTTAGCCACTCGATAGAACCATGACTCCATACCAGTTAAATGCCATCAAAAGACAAGTTAAGAGAATAAATCAGTTTAAGGTAAAAATGTAAGGTTGTAGATCAGTTGCTACTGGCGCTGAATTTTGCACTCCCAAGGCTCTACACTTTAAGAGCCCTCAATATGATGCAAAAGTGGATCCAAGTCCCTGAAGTTGGAGGCCTCTCCAAGTAATCATTATCTTTATTTCACCAACCCGTCTCTCCAAATTATGTTATACCTTTCTCTGTCCGTCATCCTCTGACCTTGAATCATATCAAATTCAACCTTATACCACAGGATAAAATATTTAAGATGCCCATCAGTGCAAGAGTCAAACTATTAACAACGGGCCACCAGGTTCAAACGCAAGATTATTATGATACATGAAGACCATTAGAAACATATAAAGTATCTTATCAGGAAAGTTTCCAACTAGGGTTCTATAGTCTTAACAATACTGATGATCAGGGGATGGGCCAGAGTTAAAAATAACATAACAATAACATCAAGCCTTTTTCCCACTACGTGGGATCGACTATATGAATCTTTTTTCTCCATTGTGTCCTATTAAGAGACAAAATAGTTAAAAATAAATAAATAAATAAAATATAAACTCAAAAAGCATACCTATGCAAAGCTTGATCATCTGAAAGTTTCCCTCTTGCTCTAAACCAATAGTTCAATCTAAACCAATACAGACATTAATGAGGAAGTTATACAAAGCAAAGAAATGACATCATGAACTACCTACTAATAAAACTGAGAACAAGAGGTACGAGATTTGACCTTGTTTTCGTTTGTCTTGCGGAGTTTGATGCACAAAATCTTAGCTCGATAGGCCAAGGAACAAATTTTCTTCTAGCAACATCATTTCGGTAGTGTCTGCCAAAAATAACAATTAGGCTGATACACTAAAGCGTGAGCTTTTGAAATCAAAAGAAAAGAAAGAGGATTCATCAATAATTCAATATCAATGTAAACTAACTATTCTCTCCCTGCTAACAAAACGATTTATGTCCACAATAAATTTAACTGATTCAATAAGCCTAAGCCCATGCTTTTGTTTAGGACTTTCAACATAAAAGAAACAAGAAATAACAATTTAAATAACAGAAAAATTAAATTTTCCAATCCTGCACTTATTCATAGACGTAGAAGTTCGAAAGTTCACTAAAAGAAGTTCTAATGCATCATCTCTCAATAAAAAGATGGAGCAAGAAGATTTAAACCAGATTAAGAAAATAGTTCTTAAAAAAGTAAAGAATGACATCAAAGGTAATTCCTGAAAGAGACACCAAATGTGCATACAAAAGATATATTGCATATGATGAAGGTGGTTTGACGCACCATATATTTAAGTATTTACGCTGGCATAAAAGATAAAATACAGTAGCATATTTATAACTTGCCACATCACCATAATATAGTATTTTACTATCCTCTTACATCCATCTCCGATGACAGCTTCGTGTAAAACTCAGAAGTAAATGTATAGTTCCATTCTAAATGAAGAATGATAGTATTAATTTTATCACATTATATTTCATTCAATTTAAATATACATTAATTAATTGTATAGATATATATGTTTATATTTAAAAAAAAAATCATTATTTAAATCCTCTTGTGCCACTCCCTACCTCATCACCTGCCAAAATCCTGCTCAAATGCCGGCAGAGCCACCTAAATATTGCACTCAGCCATTCTTCATAAATACAATATACATATAAAAAGACAGAGTCCCTACCTAAAGTCCCTCGGCCTCATTCCCATTCTCTCATTCACTTCCCTCTTTTCTCGGCCAAACTGCCAAACATTTTCCTCATATACCCGCTTCTGCTTCCTACAATTTCACCACTATGCCCGAAAGAACCAGCCTTCAGCTCCCTCCCTTCCTCACCATATCGCAAGTACAGCAGCTCGCAATCCCAAGACCTGCAGCTCATACTCAGCTCTCTTCTCTAGCCACTCCACACAGCAGGTTTAGCCCACGAAGCCCAGCTTCTCCTCATTGCGCAATTCCCTCTCCATTCCTATGTAGCGGTATGTTCGGAATGAAATAGCACTGAGAGCATCAGTGATAATTTTAAGGCATTAGAGAACTTATTAATCTATAGCACAAATGGATAAAACTAAGAGCTCTAAAAGGGTGTTACACATTTGAATCAAACATTATATCACAAAGTTCAAACATATGGTCTTATTTTTGAACCATCAATGACCAGGAGTCAAGCACTTGCTCAAAGATGCAAAAAAGTTAAAGTAGAAAATAAGAAGCTTCACAACAAAACTAATTAGCTGGCATGAAAGTTACATGGGAAGACGAGGATCAGTGAGCCGTTTCTCTCGTAGCTCTTCCATTGATGGTAACTGCATGAGAATGCACTACGTAATGGAGCAGGAATATTGGCATCAGAGCTAAATAAAAGTGGTATAAAGTTAGGTTGCATACGGTCTCTGGAGCAGGAACATTGGGCATCGACGCGTCTTGATGTTCAAAACCTACCTCTTCTTTCTACCAAATAAGCCGTGAACCTTATGTAAGTAATACTAAAGATATTATATAGTTTCAGTGTATATAGAAAAGAGTATACGGTGAAACCAAGTAACAATAATTACATATAACCAAATGCATACATAGACTACTAGTTAGAAACTAGTTACAAAAAAGTAATAGAGAAAGACATCATAAAATTGTTAAATATATACAAATTTAAAGTAACTATTACAAAAAACCTAAAAGTTTTAGAAGGCCTGAAAATAGGAGAGTATATAAACGCATTGAAACCAGCTAGCTGAGGTATACTACACTATTTGGACAGTTAAGTTCAGCCCAATATTAATTCACTTTTTTATATGAATTTGGGTACAGCACAGACTAAGAAATCAAATCACTTGCTTCAGGCTTCTGTAATTCACTCCAAAGTCCAGAATATGGATTTTGAACTAGAACCACTAAATTAATCCATAATCAAAATAAAGGGTATGGGTTGTAGATTGGATCTAGAATTAAGATAACGGATCAGGGCACTCCATTTTAATCCATAATTAAGAGTGAACTCTGAATTTCATTTCAGGAAACCCAAACCGAACAAATTGAACAAATTCCAGTTGGCATGTTTTGAGAACATAAATCGGTATGTTCTGTCTGAGATAGATAAGATAGAAGGCAACCCATTTGTTCATATGTGGGCTCCAAAAATTCGGCTCCGGCCTCCATCAGCTTGCTTTCTCTGTCAGAGGGAGTTTTAATGGAATTAAGTTCCAGGGTAAATTTTGGGAAGGCATATGGGTTTGCAGATAAGACACTACCCAGATACTTAGCCCTCATTTTGCGATGACTTTATGATCTGAGTTATGGTTTCCTATAGGCGCGAGCCCTTAAAGTTAATTACCCCTCCCGATAACAAGAGAGAACTTTCGATTAAGGCTAGTCGTCAATCAGATATGTTGTATCCATAGATACGTAGTAGCAGACGTATAGTAGCAGCACAGGTTTGGATTTGGGAATTAGGTTTGAAGTTGAGAATTTGAAAAGTTTGATATTTAAAATAGAAATTTCACCCCTTTAGCGGATGGTAGGGGAATGGATGATGAACCCGATCAAGATCCCATAGTTCCATCGTCCCAGGCTATCGTGGTTCCTGGTCTACTTAGTCAGAAGAGGTAGTCGACCCAACTTGACAGAAGGATCCTCATCGGCAGCCATGGGTTGCTTCGTTCAAGGGCACCTTGTAAACCTAGTTGGATGTTTGTCTAAGGGGACAAATTTGAATCCACCTTAGCTAACAGAAAGCTTTGTGCCCTATCGATCATATTCTATTGATTTATGTCTCAAGGATTTGATGCCACTAAGGAACGTATTGGCTCTGGCCGTAACCGCTATCTCGTGGTGTCATTTGGTGGAAAAACTACTTGAATCAGAGGGCCCCGGGTCATAACCGTTTATCATACGGTGCCATTTAGAGGCAAAAACGTCATTTATAAGACACGTATCACGTCCTTATAGGCAAGAGATTGTTTGAGAATAGATCCTAGTAATATTTTCGACCATGCATTTAGCTCTGTGTGAGCTGAAATTATATTCGAATTTGTCCACCTCGGCAAACTGTTGCGGAAGATAGATGAATTTTGCTTTAAATAGTTTGATGGATTAATTTTCATTTTTAAATATTTTGGATTTTAGAAATTTTTTGGAGTTTGGATTATGGGTTACATTATTGAAATATTTGAAATGGAACCCTCCTTTTGAGGTAAGCATTCAAAACGGCCATCATCGGGGTGTATGAGATTATTCATTGATTAAACTTTGTCAACTTTGTCGAGTTGTCGACAGAAGATCGGGTTCATCATAGGCTTTGTACCTTTATTAGTGAATTCTCATTGTTATAGGTCTTGAATGCCTAATATCAATGTATTAAGAGAAATATACAAGTCGCCACCACCGTATATTTATTTGATGGTTCGAACCTTAGTCGAATCCTATTGATCTGCATAGAAGGATCAGGTTCGAACTTGAATTCACTTATTGACCCGCACAGTTTTCCTAGACGTCACGTGTTTACTTATAACATGTTCGTCGGGGCCTATGCAAGTTTTATAATTGCATTTACCCCTTTGTGTACCTATGTGTATGCAAATTACGGTGCATGTGCGGGGCATTTTTGAATGTGTATCATTGATCATTTGAATGTGATGATATACTTGGAAGCTCGTACATGTCTTCTGTTTGCTTGCATGAATGTTGCGGATTTGGTGGCGTGTTGTAGTAGCTTATGAATTGAGTTATTTGCTGCTTTGTACAGGTAGGCTGTCATGCACTGCTTGTTGCTTTCTGCAGTCGGGTTGTAGTGCACTAACGAATCTCCTGCTTTTTCTTGTAGATGTTGCATTCATCATGAGCTTCTGCGATGGTTCATAGATAATACTTTACATTAGAGGCTTCCTACGATGGTTCGTAGGTATTTAAATTTGCTACAAACCATCTGCTTCTGCCGATCTTTCGTAGCAGTTCGTGGGAGCTTGCATATGTAACCTATTCTCCACCATTATTTGCAGGAGGGGGGGCTAGAGTTCTTGTTGTATACTTGTCTTTATTGTTTGTGGACAGTATGATGCATTCGTATAAAGGAATCATCATAACCATTGCATGTTAGCCCTCATTGTTCACAGAGAACTGTTACATTCTTCCACGAGTGGTTGATATTGATTGTAAGGGACTTTCACATCCTCTTACATGACTCTTGTAAATTCCATACACATCAAAATCAAGTGACGTTGGTTGCATGATAATTATGTTTGCTTTGACCTTTCGAATACACCTTTCATCAACGATTTGTCGTATGTTGAATCCCTCTACTGTTTGTAAATGTTGGCTAGCAAGATGTCATAATGCTTGTTACACATCAGCCTCCTTCATCTGTGAGGGACTTGTGCGTCGACCACTATTTTTTTTATCTGACGTGTATGATATTCATTTGGAGGTTGATATAGTCACATCATCGCATGCATTGCAAGTTAATTTCCTTTCTGTTTGCGCATAAGCCATATTCACCATGAATTTGCTACTTTGATTTGTATGCAAACCCTTATGTATTTAATGAGTAATCCATTGTCACTCATGGATGTTTGCATTTTATTCATAGGTAGAACATCATATGCATGACAATTCCCCTTTTTACATCTAAAAAGGAATTCTTCGCATTTGCAACTCATCCACTATTGTTGCTTGCAAGAGAATTAGTATATTCATGTCTTTGTAACCATGGCAATTATTCTGAATCACTCAAATGCTTGAGTTTCGTCATCACTTGTAAGCAAGTTGTATTTGCAACTTCATTGTCCACTACAAGTTATTGTTTACTTGCATAAGATTTAAATGATTTAGACCTTTCTTAACTAGGGTTTGCATCCAAATTGAAGTGATAACTCCTTATCACTCCATTGGAGTTTTCATATCACTACTTAAACCAAGATCTTGCTCCTTTCATTTATTCAAGTTCCTTATTAAAATTCAAGTATTTGTTGTCCAAATCGAGCTCGAGTTAATGTTCAATTTTGTTTCATTTGAGTCCAAGTCTAGTTCAATGTACAAACCCAAGTCGATTGCAGTTCACTTAGGTCCCTTGTTGTTCTTTTCATTCAAATCAACTTTTTCAAGTTTCCTCATCAGGTTCAAGTTCAATGTCCCATGTAGTTACATTGAGTTCACTCGGATTTGAGTCAAATGCTTGCAAGTTCATGTCTCAAATAGTCTTGTTTAGTTAAATCTAGTATTTATCAAGTTTGATTTGAGTTTAATTTAAGCCTTTAGTTTTAGTTACTCAGGTTTGCATTTAACTTGTTTGAAGCTTGAATTGAATCTAAATGAAGTACATTATTTTGTTCTTTTGAGTTCAAATTGAGGTCCCTGTTTGTCCAAGTTTTACGCATCCTTAGGCGGAATTTCAGCAGCCTCCCAGCGTCTCCCCGATTTAGGAGAAACTATAAAAAACTGGGCCTCTCGCCACGCTAGAGGAAAGCGTGCAGGAGTAGTGTCGAATGACACCGAGGCCAAAAGTCTTCGTCCCCGACCACGCCAGAGAAAGGCGTGCATGGGTTTTCAGGCACCTGTTTGAAATGCACAGTTTTATATATGTCCCGACTAGCCGTAAGCGTCACACCGGGTTCCCTTCCCACCACGCTAGAAAAAAGCGTGCATGGGTTGGTTTTATTCGGTGTGCTGCTAACATTTGAAACGAGGTTTTAGTAGATTGTCCACCTTGTCGCAAGCATCGCAATGAATTCCCTCTTACCACGCTAAAGAAAAGCGTGCATAGGTGATTGTTCGTCACGTTGCAAGCACCAAAATAGGTTTTCTTAAGTTTAGAGAGCATTATACATTCGCGATGGTTGGTGACGATAGTGTTGGCTCATAGATCGAGGTGAGAGGAGCATTCTCTTTTTTTATAATTAATTAAAATTAAATATAATTAATATTAAAACTAATTATTATTAATAATGATTAAATATAATTAAATATTTATTTATAATTAATTATAATTAAATTTAATAATAATTATTATTAATTATAATTAAAAATAATTAGCTAAAATTTAAAAGAAACTATATATGATTTGTACAATATTTGATAAGGATTAACATGACTTATGCAAGATCTGAGCTAAACCCGTCAAACAGCAGGATTTTGATATAGGATTTATGCATCATCTAGGCAGGATTCAATTAAATCCTATTAAATAGGATTAATGCAAGATTTGGATAGGATTTATATAAATTTTGCATCAGGATTTATACAGGATTGAGCAAGATTTATGATAAATCCTATTAAAAGCACATTAAACCCTCTATTTTACCTGGATTTGGCCGAAGAAGTGAACGAAAGGGAGAAAGTTACCTAAATAGCGAGCTCCCGTTGCTACTGCCGATCAGACAAGAAGCGAAAGTTGTCGAAGGCATCGGCAAGGGTAGAGTTCAGGAGGAAGGCGTCGTCTACGGGAAGAAGGAATTTCAGTTCGGTTGGGGAAGAGCTACGAAATGGCGTGGATGGATCGACAGAGGCAAGGCCTTGGTGAGGAGATATGGGGAAGAATCTCTCTCTCTCTCTCTCTCTCTCTCTCTCTATCTATCTATCTATCTTTCTCTCTCTCTCTGGACCAAAGGGATCGAATGGAAGGGAAACCAATAGAGGGGTCGAATGGATCTGCGACAAGATGTGGTCGAAGGTAGAGGTGTAGCGACAGGATCTCTTCGCACAGGAAAGTGATATCGTCAACGAAGAAAGACCAGTGTCAGCTTTGGGCTTGAGGCCCGGATTCGACAGAGTGGGATGACGGGTAGAAGAGGTTGGAGGGGGAAGATCAGCAGTGAACTAAAGTAGTTCGGATCTCATGTAGGAAAGGTTGGAGGAGGCTTGGAGTTGCGGCAGAGAGGGAGCTTTGAGTCATGGGGGTTAAGTTGAGGGAAATGTGGATTTCAGAAGGAATCGAGAATGTGAGCTTTGGGTTCGTTTTAACGATGCAAACAGACCGGAGATTATGCACGCGAGGCATGGGCTTGCTGACAGCGACGCCGTTTGCAAACTAGGGACGTGATTTCAGCAGAGATATGAGTAAGGCTTTAGACAAGTAATCATTTTAAGGCATTTTTTGTTCTCTGCATACTACAGCAAAGGTCAACAAAAGCACCTCAACAAATATGGTACGCGTCTAGGGCGAACCATATTTGTTGTATACTGATTGACCCTATGGATCTCCAGATATTTTCCCTAGATGTCACACTAAGTTTTTCATTCAGTGGATCTCCAAAAATTTGCTTGGATGTCACACTAAAATTCTTATTCTGTAGATCTCCAGAGTCTATCTCTATGTTTTTATGGGTCTTTAGATACATTTGTAATCTTCAGTGTATTTGATATATTTGCTCTTGGTCAAGTAGAGATCTATGGGATAGTGATAGAGTACATCATACTCAGGTTCTTAAAGTATCACTTTGTAGATTGATGGTAGTATACAGCATTGTTACTTGTTCTATTCTTCTTTTGCCGCCACTATCACCTTAGTTCTTGGCATTTTTGTAACTGCTAAACATCTTTTTCTATCGCAATCATGCATAGATGCAGTATTTCTCTTATATATTGCTGATATCATTCGAGATTTATCTGAATTTTGTATATTCATGTTGACCCTCATACTAGTGTCGGGGTCGAGTCGACCGTGCAAGGAGGGTTTCAAAAGCGAAAGAGCTCGAAACCGCGCAAAAAAAAAACTCACCCGACGTGTGTCGCCAAAAATTCAAAAAAATCGCCGAGATGACCTCCGTTCGCAAAACGGACAGCGCCGATGCGTCCAGAGCAACGGAAACAGCTAAGATCGACACCCATATCGGTGGGGGTCGCCGGTCGGCGAAAAATTAAATTTTGGGCGCGCGAATTGAGACGACGACTTGTGCGAGCGACGACGCGACGACCCACTCGATGCATGATTAAAAATTTCTTTTTATTGTGCAATATAATTAAAAAAAAATTAGAAAGAGAGGGAAAGAAAGAGAGTCTTATTTCTTAAAAAAAAAGATTTTTCTTTAATAAAAAAAAACTCAAAAATCCCTAAAATACCCCTCATAAACCCTCATAACCCTCTTATGACCGAACCCCCTCCTCACTTTCACGATCATTTCACGCTCCAACCCGTCGCCCCCTTCGCTCTCACGCCGCAAGAAGCCGACGGCCTCTCTTCCCTCCTCCAAGCAAGGTAAAATCTCTCCTTTCTCTTCTTTCTTCTTCTTCTTCCTCCATTCTCCATTCTTCTCCTTCTTCTTCTTCCTTCCCTCTTCTTCCTCTTCCCCATTTTTCTTTTTCTTTCTTCATCCCTCCAAATTTCCTTTCATTTCCTTCAATTTTCTTCCTCCCCTCTCTTCTCCTTCCTTTCCTTCATCTTCTTCTTCCTCCTCCAACCCTTTTTCTCAAAACCTACACCAAACCCTAACCCTAATTTTTTATATCTCCCCATCCACTCACCAAACCACCCACTACCTTTCACAAAAAATACTTCCCTACACCTCCTACACCATTCCAACAAAAACATTTTTTCATTCATCACTTTCTCTCTCTAACCTAGAGAGAGAAAATTTTCTCTCTCTAGAATGAGAGTGAAATATCTTCATAAATAGCTCCATCTCCACCCCAAGCACCTTCCCTCTCCACCATACCTCCAAATTCCTTCCCTATACACCTCCTACACCAATCCAACAAAAAAATTTTTTCATTCATCACTTTCTCTCTCTAACCTAGAGAGAGAAAATTTTCTCTCTCTAGAATGAGAGTGAAATATCTTCATAAATAGCTCCATCTCCACCCCAAGCACCTTCCCTCTCCACCATACCTCCAAATTCCTTCCCTAGAGAGAGAGAAAAATTACACTCTCTTTCTCTCTCCAAAATTGAGAAGAGAGGGATTTTCTCTCTCTAAATCTCTCCTCTCACTTCCTTGCACCTCCTAAACCC